>NW_027640711.1:0-67730 GCF_949752795.1 Hyperoodon ampullatus | reverse complement strand
CCGACCCTAGCACGTGTCCGCACCCTCACCTGTGCCCTCAGCCTTGCCGTTCCCTAACCCTAACCCTAGCCCGGAACGGAAACCCACCGGCAGCCCCACACCTTAGCCTCCGCCGTACCCTCATCCTAATCCGTACGCGGACACTGACCCGCGTGTCCGCACGTGCCCCGACCCTAGCACGTGTCCGCACCCTCACCTGTGCCCTCAGCCTTGCCGTTCCCTAACCCTAACCCTAGCCCGGAACGGAAACCCACCGGCAGCCCCACACCTTAGCCTCCGCCGTACCCTCATCCTAATCCATACGCGGACACTGACCCGCGCGTCCGCACGTGCCCCGACCCTAGCACGTGTCCGCACCCTCACCTGTGCCCTCAGCCTTGCCGTTCCCTAACCCTAACCCTAGCCCGGAACGGAAACCCACCGGCAGCCCCACGCCTTAGCCTCCGCCGTACCCTCATCCTAATCCGTACGCAGACACTGACCCGCGCGTCCGCACGTGCCCCGACCCTAGCACGTGTCCGCACCCTCACCTGTGCCCTCAGCCTTGCCGTTCCCTAAACCTAACCCTAGCCCGGAACGGAAACCCACCGGCAGCCCCACACCTTAGCCTCCACCGTACCCTCATCCTAATCCGTACGCGGACACTGACCCGCGTGTCCGCACGTGCCCCGACCCTAGCACGTGTCCGCACCCTCACCTGTGCCCTCAGCCTTGCCGTTCCCTAACCCTAACCCTAGCCCGGAACGGAAACGCACCGGCAGCCCCACACCTTAGCCTCCGCCGTACCCTCATCCTAATCCGTGCGCGGACACTGACTCGCGCGTCCGCACGTGCCACGACACTAGCACGTGTCCACACTCACGCCTGTGCCCTCAGCCTTGCCGCTCCCTAACCCTAACTCTAGCCCGGAACGGAAACCCACCGGCAGCCCCACACCTTAGCCTCCGCCGTACCCTCATCCTAATCTGTACGCGGACTCTGACCCGCGCGTCCGCACGTGCCCCGACCCTAGCACGTGTCCGCACCCTCGCCTGTGCCCTCAGCCTTGCCGTTCCCTAACCCTAACCCTAGCCCGGAAGGGAAACCCACCGGCAGCCCCACACCTTAGCCTCCGCCATACCCTCATCCTAATCCGTACGCAGACACTGACCCGCGTGTCCGCACGTGCCGCGACCCTAGAACGTGTCCGCACCCTCGCCTGTGCCCTCAGCCTTGCCGTTCCCTAACCCTAACCCTAGCCCGGAACGGAAACCCACCGGCAGCCCCACACCTTAGCCTCCGCCGTACGCTCATCCTAATCCGTACGCGGACACTGACCCGCGCGTCCGCACGTGCCCCGACCCTAGCACGTGTCCGCACCCTCACCTGTGCCCTCAGCCTTGCCGTTCCCTAACCCTAACCCTAGCCCGGAACGGAAACCCACCGGCAGCCCCACACCTTAGCCTCCGCTGTACCCTCATCCTAATCCGTACGCGAACACTGACCCGCGCGTCCGCACGTGCCCCGACCCTAGCACGTGTCCGCAACCTCACCTGTGCCCTCAGCCTTGCCGTTCCCTAACCCTAACCCTAGCCCGAAAGGGAAACCCACCGGCAGCCCCACAACTTAGCCCCCGCCGTACCCTCATCCTAATCCGTACGCGGACACTGACCTGCGCGTCCGCACGTGCCCCGACCCTAGCACGTGTCCGCACCCTCACCTGTGCCCTCAGCCTTGCCGTTCCCTAACCCTAACCCTAGCCCGGAACGGAAACCCACCGGCAGCCCCACACCTTAGCCTCCGCCGTACCCTCATCCTAATCCGTACGCGGACACTGACCCGCGCGTCCGCACGTGCCCCGACCCTAGCACGTGTCCGCACCCTCGCCTGTGCCCTCAGCCTTGCCGTTCCCTAACCCTAACCCTAGCCCGGAAGGGAAACCCACCGGCAGCCCCACACCTTAGCCTCCGCCATACCCTCATCCTAATCCGTACGCGGACACTGACCCGCGTGTCCGCACGTGCCCTGACCCTAGAACGTGCCCGCACCCTCGCCTGTGCCCTCAGCCTTGCCGTTCCCTAACCCTAACCGTAGCCCGGAACGGAAACCCACCGGCAGCCCCACACCTTAGCCTCCGCCGTACCCTCATCCTAATCCGTACGCGGACACTGACCTGTGCGTCCGCACGTGCCCCGACCCTAGCACGTGTCCGCACCCTCGCCTGTGCCCTCAGCCTTGCCGTTCCCTAACCCTAACCCTAGCCCGGAAGGGAAACCCACCGGCAGCCCCACACCTTAGCCTCCACCGTACCCTCATCCTAATCCGTACGTGGACACTGACCCACGCGTCCGCGCGTGCCCCGACCCTAGCACGTGTCCGCACCCTCACCTGTGCCCTCAGCCTTGCCGTTCCCTAACCCTAACCCTAGCCCGGAAGGGAAACCCACTGGCAGCCCCACACCTTAGCCTCCGCCGTACCCTCATCCTAATCCATACGCGGACACTGACCCGCGCGTCCGCACGTGCCCCGACCCTAGCACGTGTCCGCACCCTCACCTGTGCCCTCAGCCTTGCCGTTCCCTATCCCTAACCCTAGCCCGGAACGGAAACCCACCGGCAGCCCCACACCTTAGCCTCCGCCGTACCCTCATCCTAATCCGTACGCGGACACTGACCCGCGCATCCACACGTGCCCCGACCCTAGCACGTGTCCGCACCCTCACCTGTGCCCTCAGCCTTGCCGTTCCCTAACCCTAACCCTAGCCCGGAACGGAAACCCACCGGCAGCCCCACACCTTAGCCTCCGCCGTACCCTCATCCTAATCCGTACGCGGACACTGACCCGCGCGTCCGCACGTGCCCCGACCCTAGCACGTGTCCGCACCCTCACCTGTGCCCTCAGCCTTGCCGTTCCCTAACCCTAACCCTAGCCCGGAACGGAAACCCACCGGCAGCCCCACACCTTAGCCTCCGCCGTACCCTCATCCTAATCCATACGCGGACACTGACCCGCGCGTCCGCACGTGCCCCGACCCTAGCACGTGTCCGCACCCTCACCTGTGCCCTCAGCCTTGCCGTTCCCTAACCCTAACCCTAGCCCGGAACGGAAACCCACCGGCAGCCCCACGCCTTAGCCTCCGCCGTACCCTCATCCTAATCCGTACGCAGACACTGACCCGCGCGTCCGCACGTGCCCCGACCCTAGCACGTGTCCGCACCCTCACCTGTGCCCTCAGCCTTGCCGTTCCCTAAACCTAACCCTAGCCCGTAACGGAAACCCACCGGCAGCCCCACACCTTAGCCTCCACCGTACCCTCATCCTAATCCGTACGCGGACACTGACCCGCGTGTCCGCACGTGCCCCGACCCTAGCACGTGTCCGCACCCTCACCTGTGCCCTCAGCCTTGCCGTTCCCTAACCCTAACCCTAGCCCGGAACGGAAACGCACCGGCAGCCCCACACCTTAGCCTCCGCCGTACCCTCATCCTAATCCGTGCGCGGACACTGACTCGCGCGTCCGCACGTGCCACGACACTAGCACGTGTCCACACTCACGCCTGTGCCCTCAGCCTTGCCGCTCCCTAACCCTAACTCTAGCCCGGAACGGAAACCCACCGGCAGCCCCACACCTTAGCCTCTGCCGTACCCTCATCCTAATCTGTACGCGGACTCTGACCCGCGCGTCCGCACGTGCCCCGACCCTAGCACGTGTCCGCACCCTCGCCTGTGCCCTCAGCCTTGCCGTTCCCTAACCCTAACCCTAGCCCGGAAGGGAAACCCACCGGCAGCCCCACACCTTAGCCTCCGCCATACCCTCATCCTAATCCGTACGCGGACACTGACCCGCGTGTCCGCACGTGCCGCGACCCTAGAACGTGTCCGCACCCTCGCCTGTGCCCTCAGCCTTGCCGTTCCCTAACCCTAACCCTAGCCCGGAACGGAAACCCACCGGCAGCCCCACACCTTAGCCTCCGCCGTACCCTCATCCTAATCCGTACGCGGACACTGACCTGCGCGTCCGCACGTGCCCCGACCCTAGCACGTGTCCGCACCCTCGCCTGTGCCCTGAGCCTTTCCGTTCCCTAACCCTAACCCTAGCCCGGAAGGGAAACCCACCGGCAGCCCCACACCTTAGCCTCCGCCGTACCCTCATCCTAATCCGTACGTGGACACTGACCCGCGCGTCCGCGCGTGCCCCGACCCTAGCACGTGTCCGCACCCTCACCTGTGCCCTCAGCCTTGCCGTTCCCTAACCCTAACCCTAGCCCGGAAGGGAAACACACCGGGAGCCCCACACCTTAGCCTCCACCGTACCTTCATCCTAATCCGTACGCGGACACTGACCCGCGCGTCCGCACGTGCCCCGACCCTAGCACGTGTCCGCACCCTCACCTGTGCCCTCAGCCTTGCCGTTCCCTAACCCTAACCCTAGCCCGGAAGGGAAACCCACCGGCAGCCCCACACCTTAGCCTCCGCCGTACCCTCATCCTAATCCGTACGCGGACACTGACCCACGCGTCCGCATGTGCTCCGACCCTAGCACGTGTCCGCACCCTCACCTGTGCCCTCAGCCTTGCCGTTCCCTAACCCTAACCCTAGCCCGGAAGGGAAACCCACCGGCAGCCCCACACCTTAGCCTCCGCCGTACGCTCATCCTAATCCATACGCGGACACTGACCCGCGCGTCCGCACGTGCCCCGACCCTAGCACGTGTCCGCACCCTCACCTGTGCCCTCAGCCTTGCCGTTCCCTAACCCTAACCCTAGCCCGGAATGGAAACCCACCGGCAGCCCCACACCTTAGCCTCCGCCGTACCCTCATCCTAATCCTTACGCGGACACTGACCCGCGCGTCCGCACGTGCCCCGACCCTAGCACGTGTCCGCACCCTCACCTGTGCCATCAGCCTTGCCGTTCCCTAACCCTAACCCTAGCCCGAAAGGGAAACCCACCGGTAGCCCCACACCTTAGTCCCCGCCGTACCCTCATCCTAATCCGTACGCGGACACTGACCCGCGCGTCCGCACGTGCCCCGACCCTAGCACGTGTCCGCACCCTCACCTGTGCCCTCAGCCTTGCCGTTCCCTAACCCTAACCCTAGCCCGAAAGGGAAACCCACCGGCAGCCCCACACCTTAGCCCCCGCCGTACCCTCATCCTAATCTGTACGTGGACACTGACCCGCGCGTCCGCACGTGCCCCGACCCTAGCATGTGTCCGCACCCTCACCTGTGCCCTCAGCCTTGCCGTTCCCTAACCCTAACCCTAGCCCGGAACGGAAACCCACCGGCAGCCGCACACATTAGCCTCCGCCGTACCCTCATCCTAATCCGTACGCGGACACTGACCCGCGCGTCTGCACGTGCCCCGACTCTAGCACGTGTCCGCACCCTCACCTGTGCCCTCAGCCTTGCCGTTCCCTAACCCTAACCCTAGCCCGGAACGGAAACCCACCGGCAGCCCCACACCTTAGCCTCCACCGTACTCTCATCCTAATCCGTACGCGAACACTGTCCCGCGCGTCCGCACGAGCCCCGACCCTAGCACGTGTCCGCACCCTCACCTGTGCCCTCAGCCTTGCCGTTCCCTAACCCTAACCCTAGCCCGGAACGGAAACCCACCGGCAGCCCCACACCTTAGCCTCCGCCGTACCCTCATCCTAATCCGTACGCGGACACTGACCCGCGCGTCCGCACGTGCCCCGACCCTAGCACGTGTCCGCACCCTCACCTGTGCCCTCAGCCTTGCCGTTCCCTAAACCAAACCCTAGCCCGGAACGGAAACCCACCGGCAGCCCCACACCTTAGCCTCCGCCGTACCCTCATCCTAATCCGTACGCGGACACTGACCCGCGCGTCCGCACGTGCCCCGACCCTAGCACGTGTCCGCACCCTCACCTGTGCCCTCAGCCTTGCCGTTCCCTAACCCTAACCCTAGCCCGGAACAGAAACCCACCGGCAGCCCCACACCTTAGCCTACGCCGTACCCTCATCCTAATCCATACGCGGACACTGACCCGCGCGTCCGCACGTGCCCCGAACCTAGCACGTGTCCGCACCCACACCTATGCCCTCAGCCTTGCCGTTCCCTAACCCTAACCCTAGCCCGGAACGGAAACCCACCGGCAGCCCCACACCTTAGCCTCCGCCGTACCCTCATCCTAATCCGTACGCGGACACTGACCCGCGCGTCCGCACGTGCCCCGACCCTAGCACATGTCCGCACCCTCACCTGTGCCCTCAGCCTTGCCGTTCCCTAACCCTAACCCTAGCCCGGAACGGAAACCCACCGGCAGCCCCACACCTTAGCCTCCGCCGTACCCTCATCCTAATCCGTACGCGGACAGTGACCCGCGCGTCCGCACGTGCCCCGACCCTAGCACGTGTCCGCACCCTCACCTGTGCCCTCAGCCTTGCCGTTCCCTAACCCTAACCCTAGCCCGGAAGGGAAACCCACCGGCAGCCCCACACCTTAGCCTCCGCCGTACGCTCATCCTAATCCATACGCGGACACTGACCCTCGCGTCCGCACGTGCCCCGACCCTAGCACGTGTCCGCACCCTCACCTGTGCCCTCAGCCTTGCCGTTCCCTAACCCTAACCCTAGCCCGAAAGGGAAACCCACCGGCAGCCCCACACCTTAGTCCCCGCCGTACCCTCATCCTAATCCGTACGCGGACACTGACCCGCGCGTCCGCACGTGCCCTGACCCTAGCACGTGTCCGCACCCTCACCTGTGCCCTCAGCCTTGCCGTTCCCTAACCCTAACCCTAGCCCGAAAGGGAAAACAACCGGCAGCCCCACACCTTAGCCCCCGCCGTACCCTCATTCTAATCTGTACGTGGACACTGACCCGCGCGTCCGCACGTGCCCCGACCCTAGCATGTGTCCGCACCCTCACCTGTGCCCTCAGCCTTGCCGTTCCCTAACCCTAACCCTAGCCCGGAACGGAAACCCACCGGCAGCCCCACACCTTAGCCTCCGCCGTACCCTCATCCTAATCCGTACGCGGACTCTGACCCGCGCGTCCGCACGTGCCCCGACCCTAGCACGTGTCCGCACCCTCGCCTGTGCCCTCAGCCTTGCCGTTCCCTAACCCTAAACCTAGCCCGGAAGGGAAACCCACCGGCAGCCCCACACCTTAGCCTCCGCCATACCCTCATCCTAATCCGTACGCGGACACTGACCCGCGTGTCCGCACGTGCCCCGACCCTAGAACGTGTCCGCACCCTCGCCTGTGCCCTCAGCCTTGCCGTTCCCTAACCCTAACCCTAGCCCGGAACGCAAACCCACCGGCAGCCCCACACCTTAGCCTCCGCCGTACCCTCATCCTAATCCGTACGCGGACACTGACCCGCGCGTCCGCACGTGCCCCGACCCTAGCACGTGTCCGCACCCTCACCTGTGCCCTCAGACTTGCCGTTCCCTAACCCTAACCCTAGCCCGGAACGGAAACCCACCGGCAGCCCCACAACTTAGCCTCCGCCGTACCCTCATCCTAATCCGTACGCGGACAATGACCCGCGCGTCCGCACGTGCCCCGACCCTAGCACGTGTCCGCACCCTGACCTGTGCCCTCAGCCTTGCCGTTCCCTAACCCTAACCCTAGCCCGGAACGGAAACCCACCGGCAGCCCCACACCTTAGCCTCCGCCGTACCCTCATCCTAGTCCGTACGCGGAGACTGACCCGCGCGTCCGCACGTGCCCCGACCCTAGCACGTGTCCGCACCCTCACCTGTGCCCTCAGCCTTGCCGTTCCCTAACCCTAACCCTAGCCCGGAACGGAAACCCACCGGCAGCCCCACACCTTAGCCTCCGCCGTACCCTCATCGTAATCTGTACGCGGACACTGACCCGCGCGTCCGCACGTGCCCCGACCCTAGCATGTGTCTGCACCCTCGCCTGTGCCCTCAGCCTTGCCGTTCCCTAACCCTAACCCTAGCCCGGAAGGGAAACCCACTGGCAGCCCCACACCTTAGCCTCCGCCATACCCTCATCCTAATCCATACGCGGACACTGACCCGCGTGTCCGCACGTGCCCCGACCCTAGAACGTGTCCGCACCCTCGGCTGTGCCCTCAGCCTTGCCGTTCCCTAACCCTAACCCTAGCCCGGAACGGAAACCCACCGGCAGCCCCACACCTTAGCCTCCGCCGTACCCTCATCCTAATCCGTACGCGGACACTCACCCGCGCGTCCGCACGTGCCCCGACCCTAGCACGTGTCCGCACCCTCGCCTGTGCCCTCACCCTTGCCGTTCCATAACCCTAACCCTAGCCCTGAAGGGAAACCCACCGGCAGCCCCACACCTTAGCCTCCGCCGTACCCTCATCCTAATCCATACGTGGACACTGACCCGCGCGTCCGCGCGTGCCCCGACCCTAGCACGTGTCCGCACCCTCACCTGTGCCCTCAGCCTTGCCGTTCCCTAACCCTAACCCTAGCCCAGAAGGGAAACACACCGGGAGCCCCACACCTTAGCCTCCACCGTACCATCATCCTAATCCGTACGCGGACACTGACCCGCGCGTCCGCACGTGCCCCGACCCTAGCACGTGTCCGCACCCTCACCTGTGCCCTCAGCCTTGCCGTTCCCTAACCCTAACCCCAGCCCGGAACGGAAACCCACCGGCAGCCCCACACCTTAGCCTCCGCCGTACCCTCATCCTAATCCGTACGCGGACACTGACCCGCGCGTCCGCATGTGCTCCGACCCTAGCACGTGTCCGCACCCTCACCTGTGCCCTCAGCCTTGCCGTTCCCTAACCCTAACCCTAGCCCGGAAGGGAAACCCACCGGCAGCCCCACACCTTAGCCTCCGCCGTACCCTCATCCTAATCCGTACGCGGACACTGACCCGCGCGTCCGCACGTGCCCCGACCCTAGCTCGTGTCCGCACCCTCACCTGTGTCCTCAGCCTTGCCGTTCCCTAACCCTAACCCTAGCCCAGAACGGAAACCCACCGGCAGCCCCACACCTTAGCCTCCACCGTACGCTCATCCTAATCCGTACGCGGACACTGACCCGCGCGTCCGCACGTGACCCGACCCTAGCACGTCTCCGCACCCTCACCTGTGCCCTCAGCCTTGCCGTTCCCTAACCCTAACCCTAGCCTGGAACGGAAACCCACCGGCAGCCCCACACCTTAGCCTCCGCCGTACCCTCATCCTAATCCGTACGCGGACACTGACCCGCGCGTCCGCACGTGCCCCGACCCTAGCACGTGTCCGCACCCTCACCTGTGCCCTCAGCCTTGCCGTTCCCTAACCCTAACCCTAGCCCGGAACGGAAACCCACCGGCAGCCCCACACCTTAGCCTCCGCCGTACCCTCATCCTAATCCGTACGCGGACACTGACCCGTGCGTCCGCACGTGCCCCGACCCTAGCACGTGCCCGCACCCTCACCTGTGCCCTCAGCCTTGCCGTTCCCTAACCCTAACCCTAGCCCGGAACGGAAAACCACCGGCAGCCCCACACCTTAGCCTCCGCCGTACGCTCATCCTAATCCGTACGCGGACACTGACCCGCGCGTCCGCACGTGCCCCGACCCTAGCACGTGTCCGCACCCTCACCTGTGCCCTCAGCCTTGCCGTTCCCTAACCCTAACCCTAGCCCGGAACGGAAACCCACCGGCAGCCCCACACCTTAGCCTCCGCCGTACCCTCATCCTAATCCGTACGCGAACACTGACCCGCGCGTCCGCACGTGCCCCGACCCTAGCACGTGTCCGCAACCTCACCTGTGCCCTCAGCCTTGCCGTTCCCTAACCCTAACCCTAGCCCGAAAGGGAAACCCACCGGCAGCCCCACAACTTAGCCCCCGCCGTACCCTCATCCTAATCCGTACGCGGACACTGACCCGCGCGTCCGCACGTGCCCCGACCCTAGCACGTGTCCGCACCCTCACCTGTGCCCTCAGCCTTGCCGTTCCCTAACCCTAACCCTAGCCCGGAACGGAAACCCACCGGCAGCCCCACACCTTAGCCTCCGCCGTACCCTCATCCTAATCCGTACGCGGACACTGACCCGCGCGTCCGCACGTGCCCCGACCCTAGCACGTGTCCGCACCCTCGCCTGTGCCCTCAGCCTTGCCGTTCCCTAACCCTAACCCTAGCCCGGAACGGAAACCCACCGGCAGCCCCACACCTTAGCCTCCGCCATACCCTCATCCTAATCCGTACGCGGACACTGACCCGCGTGTCCACACGTGCCCTGACCCTAGAACGTGTCCGCACCCTCGCCTGTGCCCTCAGCCTTGCCGTTCCCTAACCCTAACCCTAGCCCGGAAGGGAAACCCACTGGCAGCCCCACACCTTAGCCTCCGCCGTACCCTCATCCTAATCCATACGCGGACACTGACCCGCGCGTCCGCACGTGCCCCGACCCTAGCACGTGTCCGCACCCTCACCTGTGCCCTCAGCCTTGCCGTTCCCTATCCCTAACCCTAGCCCGGAACGGAAACCCACCGGCAGCCCCACACCTTAGCCTCCGCCGTACCCTCATCCTAATCCGTACGCGGACACTGACCCGCGCATCCACACGTGCCCCGACCCTAGCACGTGTCCGCACCCTCACCTGTGCCCTCAGCCTTGCCGTTCCCTAACCCTAACCCTAGCCCGGAACGGAAACCCACCGGCAGCCCCACACCTTAGCCTCCGCCGTACCCTCATCCTAATCCGTACGCGGACACTGACCCGCGCGTCCGCACGTGCCCCGACCCTAGCACGTGTCCGCACCCTCACCTGTGCCCTCAGCCTTGCCGTTCCCTAACCCTAACCCTAGCCCGGAACGGAAACCCACCGGCAGCCCCACACCTTAGCCTCCGCCGTACCCTCATCCTAATCCATACGCGGACACTGACCCGCGCGTCCGCACGTGCCCCGACCCTAGCACGTGTCCGCACCCTCACCTGTGCCCTCAGCCTTGCCATTCCCTAACCCTAACCCTAGCCCGGAACGGAAACCCACCGGCAGCCCCACGCCTTAGCCTCCGCCGTACCCTCATCCTAATCCGTACGCAGACACTGACCCGCTCGTCCGCACGTGCCCCGACCCTAGCACGTGTCCGCACCCTCACCTGTGCCCTCAGCCTTGCCGTTCCCTAAACCTAACCCTAGCCCGGAACGGAATCCCACCGGCAGCCCCACACCTTAGCCTCCACCGTACCCTCATCCTAATCCGTACGCGGACACTGACCCGCGTGTCCGCACGTGCCCCGACCCTAGCACGTGTCCGCACCCTCACCTGTGCCCTCAGCCTTGCCGTTCCCTAACCCTAACCCTAGCCCGGAACGGAAACGCACCGGCAGCCCCACACCTTAGCCTCCGCCGTACCCTCATCCTAATCCGTACGCGGACACTGACCCGCGCGTCCGCACGTGCCCCGACCCTAGCACGTGTCCGCACCCTCACCTGTGCCCTCAGCCTTGCCGTTCCCTAACCCTAACCCTAGCCCGGAACGCAAACCCACCGGCAGCCCCACACCTTAGCCTCCGCCGTACCCTCATCCTAATCCGTACGCGGACACTGACCCGCGCGTCCGCACGTGCCCCGACCCTAGCACGTGTCCGCACCCTCACCTGTGCCCTCAGCCTTGCCGTTCCCTAACCCTAACCCTAGCCCGGAAGGGAAACCCACCGGCAGCCCCACACCTTAGCCTCCGCCGTACCCTCATTCTAATCCGTACGCGGACACTGACCCGCGCGTCCGCACGTGCCCGGACCCTAGCACGTGTCCGCACCCTCACCTGTGCCCTCAGGCTTGCCGTTCCCTAACCCTAACCCTAGCCCGGAACGGAAACCCACCGGCAGCCCCACACCTTAGCCTCCGCCGTACCCTCATCCTAGTGCGTACGCGGAGACTGACCCGCGCGTCCGCACGTGCCCCGACCCTAGCACGTGTCCGCACCCTCACCTGTGCCCTCAGCCTTGCCGTTCCCTAACCCTAACCCTAGCCCGGAAGGGAAACCCACCGGCAGCCCCACACCTTAGCCTCCGCAGTACCCTCATCCTAATCTGTACGCGGACACTGACCCGCGCGTCCGCACGTGCCCCGACCCTAGCATGTGTCTGCACCCTCGCCTGTGCCCTCAGCCTTGCCGTTCCCTAACCCTAACCCTAGCCCGGAAGGGAAACCCACTGGCAGCCCCACACCTTAGCCTCCGCCATACCCTCATCCTAATCCGTACGCGGACACTGACCCGCGTGTCCGCACGTGCCCCGACCGTAGAACGTGTCCGCACACTCGCCTGTGCCCTCAGCCTTGCCGTTCCCTAACCCTAACCCTAGCCCGGAACGGAAACCCACCGGCAGCCCCACACCTTAGCCTCCGCCGTACCCTCATCCTAATCCGTACGCGGACACTGACCCGCGCGTCCGCACGTGCCCCGACCCTAGCACGTGTCCGCACCCTCGCCTGTGCCCTCACCCTTTCCGTTCCATAACCCTAACCCTAGCCCGGAAGGGAAACCCACCGGCAGCCCCACACCTTAGCCTCCGCCGTACCCTCATCCTAATCCATACGTGGACACTGACCCGCGCGTCCGCGCGTGCCCCGACCCTAGCACGTGTCCGCACCCTCACCTGTGCCCTCAGCCTTGCCGTTCCCTAACCCTAACCCTAGCCCAGAAGGGAAACACACCGGGAGCCCCACACCTTAGCCTCCACCGTACCATCATCCTAATCCGTACGCGGACACTGACCCGCGCGTCCGCACGTGCCCCGACCCTAGCACGTGTCCGCACCCTCACCTGTGCCCTCAGCCTTGCCGTTCCCTAACCCTAACCCTAGCCCGGAACGGAAACCCACCGGCAGCCCCACACCTTAGCCTCCGCCGTACCCTCATCCTAATCCGTACGCGGACACTGACCTGTGCGTCCGCACGTGCCCCGACCCTAGCACGTGTCCGCACCCTCGCCTGTGCCCTCAGCCTTGCCGTTCCCTAACCCTAACCCTAGCCCGGAAGGGAAACCCACCGGCAGCCCCACACCTTAGCCTCCACCGTACCCTCATCCTAATCCGTACGTGGACACTGACCCACGCGTCCGCGCGTGCCCCGACCCTAGCACGTGTCCGCACCCTCACCTGTGCCCTCAGCCTTGCCGTTCCCTAACCCTAACCCTAGCCCGGAAGGGAAACCCACTGGCAGCCCCACACCTTAGCCTCCGCCGTACCCTCATCCTAATCCATACGCGGACACTGACCCGCGCGTCCGCACGTGCCCCGACCCTAGCACGTGTCCGCACCCTCACCTGTGCCCTCAGCCTTGCCGTTCCCTATCCCTAACCCTAGCCCGGAATGGAAACCCACCGGCAGCCCCACACCTTAGCCTCCGCCGTACCCTCATCCTAATCCGTACGCGGACACTGACCCGCGCATCCACACGTGCCCCGACCCTAGCACGTGTCCGCACCCTCACCTGTGCCCTCAGCCTTGCCGTTCCCTAACCCTAACCCTAGCCCGGAACGGAAACCCACCGGCAGCCCCACACCTTAGCCTCCGCCGTACCCTCATCCTAATCCGTACGCGGACACTGACCCGCGCGTCCGCACGTGCCCCGACCCTAGCACGTGTCCGCACCCTCACCTGTGCCCTCAGCCTTGCCGTTCCCTAACCCTAACCCTAGCCCGGAACGGAAACCCACCGGCAGCCCCACACCTTAGCCTCCGCCGTACCCTCATCCTAATCCATACGCGGACACTGACCCGCGCGTCCGCACGTGCCCCGACCCTAGCACGTGTCCGCACCCTCACCTGTGCCCTCAGCCTTGCCGTTCCCTAACCCTAACCCTAGCCCGGAACGGAAACCCACCGGCAGCCCCACGCCTTAGCCTCCGCCGTACCCTCATCCTAATCCGTACGCAGACACTGACCCGCGCGTCCGCACGTGCCCCGACCCTAGCACGTGTCCGCACCCTCACCTGTGCCCTCAGCCTTGCCGTTCCCTAACCCTAACCCTAGCCCGGAACGGAAACCCACCGGCAGCCCCACACCTTAGCCTCCGCCGTACCCTCATCCTAATCCGTACGCGGACACTGACCCGCGTGTCCGCACGTGCCCCGACCCTAGCACGTGTCCGCACCCTCACCTGTGCCCTCAGCCTTGCCGTTCCCTAACCCTAACCCTAGCCCGAAAGGGAAACCCACCGGCAGCCCCACACCTTAGCCCCCGCCGTACCCTCATCCTAATCCGTACGTGGACACTGACCCGCGCGTCCGCACGTGCCCCGACCCTAGCATGTGTCCGCACCCTCACCTGGGCCCTCAGCCTTGCCGTTCCCTAACCCTAAACCTAGCCCGGAACGGAAACCCACCGGCAGCCGCACACATTAGCCTCCGCCGTACCCTCATCCTAATCCGTACGCGGACACTGACCCGCGCGTCTGCACGTGCCCCGACTCTAGCACGTGTCCGCACCCTCACCTGTGCCCTCAGCCTTGCCGTTCCCTAACCCTAACCCTAGCCCGGAACGGAAACCCACCGGCAGCCCCACACCTTAGCCTCCACCGTACTCTCATCCTAATCCGTACGCGAACACTGTCCCGCGCGTCCGCACGAGCCCCGACCCTAGCACGTGTCCGCACCCTCACCTGTGCCCTCAGCCTTGCCGTTCCCTAACCCTAACCCTAGCCCGGAACGGAAACCCACCGGCAGCCCCACACCTTAGCCTCCGCCGTACCCTCATCCTAATCCGTACGCGGACACTGACCCGCGCGTCCGCACGTGCCCCGACCCTAGCACGTGTCCGCACCCTCACCTGTGCCCTCAGCCTTGCCGTTCCCTAAACCAAACCCTAGCCCGGAACGGAAACCCACCGGCAGCCCCACACCTTAGCCTCCGCCGTACCCTCATCCTAATCCGTACGCGGACACTGACCCGCGCGTCCGCACGTGCCCCGACCCTAGCACGTGTCCGCACCCTCACCTGTGCCCTCAGCCTTGCCGTTCCCTAACCCTAACCCTAGCCCGGAACAGAAACCCACCGGCAGCCCCACACCTTAGCCTACGCCGTACCCTCATCCTAATCCATACGCGGACACTGACCCGCGCGTCCGCACGTGCCCCGAACCTAGCACGTGTCCGCACCCACACCTATGCCCTCAGCCTTGCCGTTCCCTAACCCTAACCCTAGCCCGGAACGGAAACCCACCGGCAGCCCCACACCTTAGCCTCCGCCGTACCCTCATCCTAATCCGTACGCGGACACTGACCCGCGCGTCCGCACGTGCCCCGACCCTAGCACATGTCCGCACCCTCACCTGTGCCCTCAGCCTTGCCGTTCCCTAACCCTAACCCTAGCCCGGAACGGAAACCCACCGGCAGCCCCACACCTTAGCCTCCGCCGTACCCTCATCCTAATCCGTACGCGGACAGTGACCCGCGCGTCCGCACGTGCCCCGACCCTAGCACGTGTCCGCACCCTCACCTGTGCCCTCAGCCTTGCCGTTCCCTAAGCCTAACCCTAGCCCGAAAGGGAAACCCACCGGCAGCCCCACACCTTAGTCCCCGCCGTACCCTCATCCTAATCCGTACGCGGACACTGACCCGCGCGTCCGCACGTGCCCCGACCCTAGCACGTGTCCGCACCCTCACCTGTGCCCTCAGCCTTGCCGTTCCCTAACCCTAACCCTAGCCCGAAAGGGAAACCAACCGGCAGCCCCACACCTTAGCCCCCGCCGTACCCTCATTCTAATCCGTACGTGGACACTGACCCGCGCGTCCGCACGTGCCCCGACCCTAGCATGTGTCCGCACCCTCACCTGTGCCCTCAGCCTTGCCGTTCCCTAACCCTAACCCTAGCCCGGAACGGAAACCCACCGGCAGCCCCACACCTTAGCCTCCGCCGTACCCTCATCCTAATCCGTACGCGGACTCTGACCCGCGCGTCCGCACGTGCCCCGACCCTAGCACGTGTCCGCACCCTCGCCTGTGCCCTCAGCCTTGCCGTTCCCTAACCCTAAACCTAGCCCGGAAGGGAAACCCACCGGCAGCCCCACACCTTAGCCTCCGCCATACCCTCATCCTAATCCGTACGCGGACACTGACCCGCGTGTCCGCACGTGCCCCGACCCTAGAACGTGTCCGCACCCTCGCCTGTGCCCTCAGCCTTGCCGTTCCCTAACCCTAACCCTAGCCCGGAACGCAAACCCACCGGCAGCCCCACACCTTAGCCTCCGCCGTACCCTCATCCTAATCCGTACGCGGACACTGACCCGCGCGTCCGCACGTGCCCCGACCCTAGCACGTGTCCGCACCCTCACCTGTGCCCTCAGACTTGCCGTTCCCTAACCCTAACCCTAGCCCGGAACGGAAACCCACCGGCAGCCCCACAACTTAGCCTCCGCCGTACCCTCATCCTAATCCGTACGCGGACAATGACCCGCGCGTCCGCACGTGCCCCGACCCTAGCACGTGTCCGCACCCTGACCTGTGCCCTCAGCCTTGCCGTTCCCTAACCCTAACCCTAGCCCGGAACGGAAACCCACCGGCAGCCCCACACCTTAGCCTCCGCTGTACCCTCATCCTAGTCCGTACGCGGAGACTGACCCGCGCGTCCGCACGTGCCCCGACCCTAGCACGTGTCCGCACCCTCACCTGTGCCCTCAGCCTTGCCGTTCCCTAACCCTAACCCTAGCCCGGAACGGAAACCCACCGGCAGCCCCACACCTTAGCCTCCGCCGTACCCTCATCGTAATCTGTACGCGGACACTGACCCGCGCGTCCGCACGTGCCCCGACCCTAGCATGTGTCTGCACCCTCGCCTGTGCCCTCAGCCTTGCCGTTCCCTAACCCTAACCCTAGCCCGGAAGGGAAACCCACTGGCAGCCCCACACCTTAGCCTCCGCCATACCCTCATCCTAATCCATACGCGGACACTGACCCGCGTGTCCGCACGTGCCCCGACCCTAGAACGTGTCCGCACCCTCGGCTGTGCCCTCAGCCTTGCCGTTCCCTAACCCTAACCCTAGCCCGGAACGGAAACCCACCGGCAGCCCCACACCTTAGCCTCCGCCGTACCCTCATCCTAATCCGTACGCGGACACTGACCCGCGCGTCCGCACGTGCCCCGACCCTAGCACGTGTCCGCACCCTCGCCTGTGCCCTCACCCTTGCCGTTCCATAACCCTAACCCTAGCCCTGAAGGGAAACCCACCGGCAGCCCCACACCTTAGCCTCCGCCGTACCCTCATCCTAATCCATACGTGGACACTGACCCGCGCGTCCGCGCGTGCCCCGACCCTAGCACGTGTCCGCACCCTCACCTGTGCCCTCAGCCTTGCCGTTCCCTAACCCTAACCCTAGCCCAGAAGGGAAACACACCGGGAGCCCCACACCTTAGCCTCCACCGTACCATCATCCTAATCCGTACGCGGACACTGACCCGCGCGTCCGCACGTGCCCCGACCCTAGCACGTGTCCGCACTCTCACCTGTGCCCTCAGCCTTGCCGTTCCCTAACCCTAACCCCAGCCCGGAACGGAAACCCACCGGCAGCCCCACACCTTAGCCTCCGCCGTACCCTCATCCTAATCCGTACGCGGACACTGACCCGCGCGTCCGCATGTGCTCCGACCCTAGCACGTGTCCGCACCCTCACCTGTGCCCTCAGCCTTGCCGTTCCCTAACCCTAACCCTAGCCCGGAAGGGAAACCCACCGGCAGCCCCACACCTTAGCCTCCGCCGTACCCTCATCCTAATCCGTACGCGGACACTGACCCGCGCGTCCGCACGTGCCCCGACCCTAGCTCGTGTCCGCACCCTCACCTGTGTCCTCAGCCTTGCCGTTCCCTAACCCTAACCCTAGCCCAGAACGGAAACCCACCGGCAGCCCCACACCTTAGCCTCCACCGTACGCTCATCCTAATCCGTACGCGGACACTGACCCGCGCGTCCGCACGTGACCCGACCCTAGCACGTCTCCGCACCCTCACCTGTGCCCTCAGCCTTGCCGTTCCCTAACCCTAACCCTAGCCTGGAACGGAAACCCACCGGCAGCCCCACACCTTAGCCTCCGCCGTACCCTCATCCTAATCCGTACGCGGACACTGACCCGCGCGTCCGCACGTGCCCCGAACCTAGCACGTGTCCGCACCCTCACCTGTGCCCTCAGCCTTGCCGTTCCCTAACCCTAACCCTAGCCCGGAACGGAAACCCACCGGCAGCCCCACACCTTAGCCTCCGCCGTACCCTCATCCTAATCTGTACGCGGACACTGACCCGTGCGTCCGCACGTGCCCCGACCCTAGCACGTGCCCGCACCCTCACCTGTGCCCTCAGCCTTGCCGTTCCCTAACCCTAACCCTAGCCCGGAACGGAAAACCACCGGCAGCCCCACACCTTAGCCTCCGCCGTACGCTCATCCTAATCCGTACGCGGACACTGACCCGCGCGTCCGCACGTGCCCCGACCCTAGCACGTGTCCGCACCCTCACCTGTGCCCTCAGCCTTGCCGTTCCCTAACCCTAACCCTAGCCCGGAACGGAAACCCACCGGCAGCCCCACACCTTAGCCTCCGCCGTACCCTCATCCTAATCCGTACGCGAACACTGACCCGCGCGTCCGCACGTGCCCCGACCCTAGCACGTGTCCGCAACCTCACCTGTGCCCTCAGCCTTGCCGTTCCCTAACCCTAACCCTAGCCCGAAAGGGAAACCCACCGGCAGCCCCACAACTTAGCCCCCGCCGTACCCTCATCCTAATCCGTACGCGGACACTGACCCGCGCGTCCGCACGTGCCCCGACCCTAGCACGTGTCCGCACCCTCACCTGTGCCCTCAGCCTTGCCGTTCCCTAACCCTAACCCTAGCCCGGAACGGAAACCCACCGGCAGCCCCACACCTTAGCCTCCGCCGTACCCTCATCCTAATCCGTACGCGGACACTGACCCGCGCGTCCGCACGTGCCCCGACCCTAGCACGTGTCCGCACCCTCGCCTGTGCCCTCAGCCTTGCCGTTCCCTAACCCTAACCCTAGCCCGGAACGGAAACCCACCGGCAGCCCCACACCTTAGCCTCCGCCATACCCTCATCCTAATCCGTACGCGGACACTGACCCGCGTGTCCACACGTGCCCTGACCCTAGAACGTGTCCGCACCCTCGCCTGTGCCCTCAGCCTTGCCGTTCCCTAACCCTAACCCTAGCCCGGAAGGGAAACCCACTGGCAGCCCCACACCTTAGCCTCCGCCGTACCCTCATCCTAATCCATACGCGGACACTGACCCGCGCGTCCGCACGTGCCCCGACCCTAGCACGTGTCCGCACCCTCACCTGTGCCCTCAGCCTTGCCGTTCCCTATCCCTAACCCTAGCCCGGAACGGAAACCCACCGGCAGCCCCACACCTTAGCCTCCGCCGTACCCTCATCCTAATCCGTACGCGGACACTGACCCGCGCATCCACACGTGCCCCGACCCTAGCACGTGTCCGCACCCTCACCTGTGCCCTCAGCCTTGCCGTTCCCTAACCCTAACCCTAGCCCGGAACGGAAACCCACCGGCAGCCCCACACCTTAGCCTCCGCCGTACCCTCATCCTAATCCGTACGCGGACACTGACCCGCGCGTCCGCACGTGCCCCGACCCTAGCACGTGTCCGCACCCTCACCTGTGCCCTCAGCCTTGCCGTTCCCTAACCCTAACCCTAGCCCGGAACGCAAACCCACCGGCAGCCCCACACCTTAGCCTCCGCCGTACCCTCATCCTAATCCGTACGCGGACACTGACCCGCGCGTCCGCACGTGCCCCGACCCTAGCACGTGTCCGCACCCTCACCTGTGCCCTCAGCCTTGCCGTTCCCTAACCCTAACCCTAGCCCGGAAGGGAAACCCACCGGCAGCCCCACACCTTAGCCTCCGCCGTACCCTCATCCTAATCCGTACGCGGACACTGACCCGCGCGTCCGCACGTGCCCGGACCCTAGCACGTGTCCGCACCCTCACCTGTGCCCTCAGGCTTGCCGTTCCCTAACCCTAACCCTAGCCCGGAACGGAAACCCACCGGCAGCCCCACACCTTAGCCTCCGCCGTACCCTCATCCTAGTGCGTACGCGGAGACTGACCCGCGCGTCCGCACGTGCCCCGACCCTAGCACGTGTCTGCACCCTCACCTGTGCCCTCAGCCTTGCCGTTCCCTAACCCTAACCCTAGCCCGGAAGGGAAACCCACCGGCAGCCCCACACCTTAGCCTCCGCAGTACCCTCATCCTAATCTCTACGCGGACACTGACCCGCGCGTCCGCACGTGCCCCGACCCTAGCATGTGTCTGCACCCTCGCCTGTGCCCTCAGCCTTGCCGTTCCCTAACCCTAACCCTAGCCCGGAAGGGAAACCCACTGGCAGCCCCACACCTTAGCCTCCGCCATACCCTCATCCTAATCCGTACGCGGACACTGACCCGCGTGTCTGCACGTGCCCCGACCCTAGAACGTGTCCGCACACTCGCCTGTGCCCTCAGCCTTGCCGTTCCCTAACCCTAACCCTAGCCCGGAACGGAAACCCACCGGCAGCCCCACACCTTAGCCTCCGCCGTACCCTCATCCTAATCCGTACGCGGACACTGACCCGCGCGTCCGCACGTGCCCCGACCCTAGCACGTGTCCGCACCCTCGCCTGTGCCCTCACCCTTTCCGTTCCATAACCCTAACCCTAGCCCGGAAGGGAAACCCACCGGCAGCCCCACACCTTAGCCTCCGCCGTACCCTCATCCTAATCCATACGTGGACACTGACCCGCGCGTCCGCGCGTGCCCCGACCCTAGCACGTGTCCGCACCCTCACCTGTGCCCTCAGCCTTGCCGTTCCCTAACCCTAACCCTAGCCCAGAAGGGAAACACACCGGGAGCCCCACACCTTAGCCTCCACCGTACCATCATCCTAATCCGTACGCGGACACTGACCCGCGCGTCCGCACGTGCCCCGACCCTAGCACGTGTCCGCACCCTCACCTGTGCCCTCAGCCTTGCCGTTCCCTAACCCTAACCCTAGCCCGGAACGGAAACCCACCGGCAGCCCCACACCTTAGCCTCCGCCGTACCCTCATCCTAATCCGTACGCGGACACTGACCTGTGCGTCCGCACGTGCCCCGACCCTAGCACGTGTCCGCACCCTCGCCTGTGCCCTCAGCCTTGCCGTTCCCTAACCCTAACCCTAGCCCGGAAGGGAAACCCACCGGCAGCCCCACACCTTAGCCTCCACCGTACCCTCATCCTAATCCGTACGTGGACACTGACCCACGCGTCCGCGCGTGCCCCGACCCTAGCACGTGTCCGCACCCTCACCTGTGCCCTCAGCCTTGCCGTTCCCTAACCCTAACCCTAGCCCGGAAGGGAAACCCACTGGCAGCCCCACACCTTAGCCTCCGCCGTACCCTCATCCTAATCCATACGCGGACACTGACCCGCGCGTCCGCACGTGCCCCGACCCTAGCACGTGTCCGCACCCTCACCTGTGCCCTCAGCCTTGCCGTTCCCTATCCCTAACCCTAGCCCGGAACGGAAACCCACCGGCAGCCCCACACCTTAGCCTCCGCCGTACCCTCATCCTAATCCGTACGCGGACACTGACCCGCGCATCCACACGTGCCCCGACCCTAGCACGTGTCCGCACCCTCACCTGTGCCCTCAGCCTTGCCGTTCCCTAACCCTAACCCTAGCCCGGAACGGAAACCCACCGGCAGCCCCACACCTTAGCCTCCGCCGTACCCTCATCCTAATCCGTACGCGGACACTGACCCGCGCGTCCGCACGTGCCCCGACCCTAGCACGTGTCCGCACCCTCACCTGTGCCCTCAGCCTTGCCGTTCCCTAACCCTAACCCTAGCCCGGAACGGAAACCCACCGGCAGCCCCACACCTTAGCCTCCGCCGTACCCTCATCCTAATCCATACGCGGACACTGACCCGCGCGTCCGCACGTGCCCCGACCCTAGCACGTGTCCGCACCCTCACCTGTGCCCTCAGCCTTGCCGTTCCCTAACCCTAACCCTAGCCCGGAACGGAAACCCACCGGCAGCCCCACGCCTTAGCCTCCGCCGTACCCTCATCCTAATCCGTACGCAGACACTGACCCGCGCGTCCGCACGTGCCCCGACCCTAGCACGTGTCCGCACCCTCACCTGTGCCCTCAGCCTTGCCGTTCCCTAAACCTAACCCTAGCCCGGAACGGAAACCCACCGGCAGCCCCACACCTTAGCCTCCACCGTACCCTCATCCTAATCCGTACGCGGACACTGACCCGCGTGTCCGCACGTGCCCCGACCCTAGCACGTGTCCGCACCCTCACCTGTGCCCTCAGCCTTGCCGTTCCCTAACCCTAACCCTAGCCCGGAACGGAAACGCACCGGCAGCCCCACACCTTAGCCTCCGCCGTACCCTCATCCTAATCCGTGCGCGGACACTGACTCGCGCGTCCGCACGTGCCACGACACTAGCACGTGTCCACACTCACGCCTGTGCCCTCAGCCTTGCCGCTCCCTAACCCTAACTCTAGCCCGGAACGGAAACCCACCGGCAGCCCCACACCTTAGCCTCCGCCGTACCCTCATCCTAATCTGTACGCGGACTCTGACCCGCGCGTCCGCACGTGCCCCGACCCTAGCACGTGTCCGCACCCTCGCCTGTGCCCTCATCCTTGCCGTTCCCTAACCCTAACCCTAGCCCGGAAGGGAAACCCACCGGCAGCCCCACACCTTAGCCTCCGCCATACCCTCATCCTAATCCGTACGCGGACACTGACCCGCGTGTCCGCACGTGCCGCGACCCTAGAACGTGTCCGCACCCTCGCCTGTGCCCTCAGCCTTGCCGTTCCCTAACCCTAACCCTAGCCCGGAACGGAAACCCACCGGCAGCCCCACACCTTAGCCTCCGCCGTACCCTCATCCTAATCCGTACGCGGACACTGACCTGCGCGTCCGCACGTGCCCCGACCCTAGCACGTGTCCGCACCCTCGCCTGTGCCCTCAGCCTTTCCGTTCCCTAACCCTAACCCTAGCCCGGAAGGGAAACCCACCGGCAGCCCCACACCTTAGCCTCCGCCGTATCCTCATCCTAATCCGTACGTGGACACTGACCCGCGCGTCCGCGCGTGCCCCGACCCTAGCACGTGTCCGCACCCTCACCTGTGCCCTCAGCCTTGCCGTTCCCTAACCCTAACCCTAGCCCGGAAGGGAAACACACCGGGAGCCCCACACCTTAGCCTCCACCGTACCTTCATCCTAATCCGTACGCGGACACTGACCCGCGCGTCCGCACGTGCCCCGACCCTAGCACGTGTCCGCACCCTCACCTGTGCCCTCAGCCTTGCCGTTCCCTAACCCTAACCCTAGCCCGGAAGGGAAACCCACCGGCAGCCCCACACCTTAGCCTCCGCCGTACCCTCATCCTAATCCGTACGCGGACACTGACCCACGCGTCCGCATGTGCTCCGACCCTAGCACGTGTCCGCACCCTCACCTGTGCCCTCAGCCTTGCCGTTCCCTAACCCTAACCCTAGCCCGGAAGGGAAACCCACCGGCAGCCCCACACCTTAGCCTCCGCCGTACGCTCATCCTAATCCATACGCGGACACTGACCCGCGCGTCCGCACGTGCCCCGACCCTAGCACGTGTCCGCACCCTCACCTGTGCCCTCAGCCTTGCCGTTCCCTAACCCTAACCCTAGCCCGGAACGGAAACCCACCGGCAGCCCCACACCTTAGCCTCCGCCGTACCCTCATCCTAATCCTTACGCGGACACTGACCCGCGCGTCCGCACATGCCCCGACCCTAGCACGTGTCCGCACCCTCACCTGTGCCATCAGCCTTGCCGTTCCCTAACCCTAACCCTAGCCCGAAAGGGAAACCCACCGGTAGCCCCACACCTTAGTCCCCGCCGTACCCTCATCCTAATCCGTACGCGGACACTGACCCGCGCGTCCGCACGTGCCCCGACCCTAGCACGTGTCCGCACCCTCACCTGTGCCCTCAGCCTTGCCGTTCCCTAACCCTAACCCTAGCCCGAAAGGGAAACCCACCGGCAGCCCCACACCTTAGCCCCCGCCGTACCCTCATCCTAATCCGTACGTGGACACTGACCCGCGCGTCCGCACGTGCCCCGACCCTAGCATGTGTCCGCACCCTCACCTGTGCCCTCAGCCTTGCCGTTCCCTAACCCTAACCCTAGCCCGGAACGGAAACCCACCGGCAGCCGCACACATTAGCCTCCGCCGTACCCTCATCCTAATCCGTACGCGGACACTGACCCGCGCGTCTGCACGTGCCCCGACTCTAGCACGTGTCCGCACCCTCACCTGTGCCCTCAGCCTTGCCGTTCCCTAACCCTAACCCTAGCCCGGAACGGAAACCCACCGGCAGCCCCACACCTTAGCCTCCACCGTACTCTCATCCTAATCCGTACGCGAACACTGTCCCGCGCGTCCGCACGAGCCCCGACCCTAGCACGTGTCCGCACCCTCACCTGTGCCCTCAGCCTTGCCGTTCCCTAACCCTAACCCTAGCCCGGAACGGAAACCCACCGGCAGCCCCACACCTTAGCCTCCGCCGTACCCTCATCCTAATCCGTACGCGGACACTGACCCGCGCGTCCGCACGTGCCCCGACCCTAGCACGTGTCCGCACCCTCACCTGTGCCCTCAGCCTTGCCGTTCCCTAAACCAAACCCTAGCCCGGAACGGAAACCCACCGGCAGCCCCACACCTTAGCCTCCGCCGTACCCTCATCCTAATCCCTACGCGGACACTGACCCGCGCGTCCGCACGTGCCCCGACCCTAGCACGTGTCCGCACCCTCACCTGTGCCCTCAGCCTTGCCGTTCCCTAACCCTAACCCTAGCCCGGAACAGAAACCCACCGGCAGCCCCACACCTTAGCCTACGCCGTACCCTCATCCTAATCCATACGCGGACACTGACCCGCGCGTCCGCACGTGCCCCGAACCTAGCACGTGTCCGCACCCTCACCTATGCCCTCAGCCTTGCCGTTCCCTAACCCTAACCCTAGCCCGGAACGGAAACCCACCGGCAGCCCCACACCTTAGCCTCCGCCGTACCCTCATCCTAATCCGTACGCGGAC
The DNA here is from genome assembly GCF_949752795.1 of Hyperoodon ampullatus. Taxonomy (NCBI): domain Eukaryota; kingdom Metazoa; phylum Chordata; class Mammalia; order Artiodactyla; family Ziphiidae; genus Hyperoodon; species Hyperoodon ampullatus. Next base: position 42,705 of record NW_027640711.1, on the reverse strand, counting down.
ACTGACCCGCGCGTCCGCACGTGCCCCGACCCTAGCACATGTCCGCACCCTCACCTGTGCCCTCAGCCTTGCCGTTCCCTAACCCTAACCCTAGCCCGGAACGGAAACCCACCGGCAGCCCCACACCTTAGCCTCCGCCGTACCCTCATCCTAATCCGTACGCGGACAGTGACCCGCGCGTCCGCACGTGCCCCGACCCTAGCACGTGTCCGCACCCTCACCTGTGCCCTCAGCCTTGCCGTTCCCTAACCCTAACCCTAGCCCGGAAGGGAAACCCACCGGCAGCCCCACACCTTAGCCTCCGCCGTACGCTCATCCTAATCCATACGCGGACACTGACCCGCGCGTCCGCACGTGCCCCGACCCTAGCACGTGTCCGCACCCTCACCTGTGCCCTCAGCCTTGCCGTTCCCTAACCCTAACCCTAGCCCGAAAGGGAAACCCACCGGCAGCCCCACACCTTAGTCCCCGCCGTACCCTCATCCTAATCCGTACGCGGACACTGACCCGCGCGTCCGCACGTGCCCTGACCCTAGCACGTGTCCGCTCCCTCACCTGTGCCCTCAGCCTTGCCGTTCCCTAACCCTAACCCTAGCCCGAAAGGGAAACCAACCGGCAGCCCCACACCTTAGCCCCCGCCGTACCCTCATTCTAATCCGTACGTGGACACTGACCCGCGCGTCCGCACGTGCCCCGACCCTAGCATGTGTCCGCACCCTCACCTGTGCCCTCAGCCTTGCCGTTCCCTAACCCTAACCCTAGCCCGGAACGGAAACCCACCGGCAGCCCCACACCTTAGCCTCCGCCGTACCCTCATCCTAATCCGTACGCGGACTCTGACCCGCGCGTCCGCACGTGCCCCGACCCTAGCACGTGTCCGCACCCTCGCCTGTGCCCTCAGCCTTGCCGTTCCCTAACCCTAAACCTAGCCCGGAAGGGAAACCCACCGGCAGCCCCACACCTTAGCCTCCGCCATACCCTCATCCTAATCCGTACGCGGACACTGACCCGCGTGTCCGCACGTGCCCCGACCCTAGAACGTGTCCGCACCCTCGCCTGTGCCCTCAGCCTTGCCGTTCCCAAACCCTAACCCTAGCCCGGAACGCAAACCCACTGGCAGCCCCACACCTTAGCCTCCGCCGTACCCTCATCCTAATCCGTACGCGGACACTGACCCGCGCGTCCGCACGTGCCCCGACCCTAGCACGTGTCCGCACCCTCACCTGTGCCCTCATACTTGCCGTTCCCTAACCCTAACCCTAGCCCGGAACGGAAACCCACCGGCAGCCCCACAACTTAGCCTCCGCCGTACCCTCATCCTAATCCGTACGCGGACAATGACCCGCGCGTCCGCACGTGCCCCGACCCTAGCACGTGTCCGCACCCTGACCTGTGCCCTCAGCCTTGCCGTTCCCTAACCCTAACCCTAGCCCGGAACGGAAACCCACCGGCAGCCCCACACCTTAGCCTCCGCCGTACCCTCATCCTAGTCCGTACGCGGAGACTGACCCGCGCGTCCGCACGTGCCCCGACCCTAGCACGTGTCCGCACCCTCACCTGTGCCCTCAGCCTTGCCGTTCCCTAACCCTAACCCTAGCCCGGAAAGGAAACCCACCGGCAGCCCCACACCTTAGCCTCCGCCGTACCCTCATCGTAATCTGTACGCGGACACTGACCCGCGCGTCCGCACGTGCCCCGACCCTAGCATGTGTCTGCACCCTCGCCTGTGCCCTCAGCCTTGCCGTTCCCTAACCCTAACCCTAGCCCGGAAGGGAAACCCACTGGCAGCCCCACACCTTAGCCTCCGCCATACCCTCATCCTAATCCATACGCGGACACTGACCCGCGTGTCCGCACGTGCCCCGACCCTAGAACGTGTCCGCACCCTCGGCTGTGCCCTCAGCCTTGCCGTTCCCTAACCCTAACCCTAGCCCGGAACGGAAACCCACCGGCAGCCCCACACCTTAGCCTCCGCCGTACCCTCATCCTAATCCGTACGCGGACACTGACCCTCGCGTCCGCACGTGCCCCGACCCTAGCACGTGTCCGCACCCTCGCCTGTGCCCTCACCCTTGCCGTTCCATAACCCTAACCCTAGCCCTGAAGGGAAACCCACCGGCAGCCCCACACCTTAGCCTCCGCCGTACCCTCATCCTAATCCATACGTGGACACTGACCCGCGCGTCCGCGCGTGCCCCGACCCTAGCACGTGTCCGCACCCTCACCTGTGCCCTCAGCCTTGCCGTTCCCTAACCCTAACCCTAGCCCAGAAGGGAAACACACCGGGAGCCCCACACCTTAGCCTCCACCGTACCATCATCCTAATCCGTACGCGGACACTGACCCGCGCGTCCGCACGTGCCCCGACCCTAGCACGTGTCCGCACCCTCACCTGTGCCCTCAGCCTTGCCGTTCCCTAACCCTAACCCCAGCCCGGAACGGAAACCCACCGGCAGCCCCACACCTTAGCCTCCGCCGTACCCTCATCCTAATCCGTACGCGGACACTGACCCGCGCGTCCGCATGTGCTCCGACCGTAGCACGTGTCCGCACCCTCACCTGTGCCCTCAGCCTTGCCGTTCCCTAACCCTAACCCTAGCCCGGAAGGGAAACCCACCGGCAGCCCCACACCTTAGCCTCCGCCGTACCCTCATCCTAATCCGTACGCGGACACTGACCCGCGCGTCCGCACGTGCCCCGACCCTAGCTCGTGTCCGCACCCTCACCTGTGTCCTCAGCCTTGCCGTTCCCTAACCCTAACCCTAGCCCAGAACGGAAACCCACCGGCAGCCCCACACCTTAGCCTCCACCGTACGCTCATCCTAATCCGTACGCGGACACTGACCCGCGCGTCCGCACGTGACCCGACCCTAGCACGTCTCCGCACCCTCACCTGTGCCCTCAGCCTTGCCGTTCCCTAACCCTAACCCTAGCCTGGAACGGAAACCCACCGGCAGCCCCACACCTTAGCCTCCGCCGTACCCTCATCCTAATCCGTACGCGGACACTGACCCGCGCGTCCGCACGTGCCCCGACCCTAGCACGTGTCCGCACCCTCACCTGTGCCCTCAGCCTTGCCGTTCCCTAACCCTAACCCTAGCCCGGAACGGAAACCCACCGGCAGCCCCACACCTTAGCCTCCGCCGTACCCTCATCCTAATCCGTACGCGGACACTGACCCGCGCGTCCGCACGTGCCCCGACCCTAGCACGTGTCCGCAACCTCGCCTGTGCCCTCAGCCTTGCCGTTCCCTAACCCTAACCCTAGCCCGGAACGGAAACCCACCGGCAGCCCCACACCTTAGCCTCCGCCATACCCTCATCCTAATCCGTACGCGGACACTGACCCGCGTGTCCACACGTGCCCTGACCCTAGAACGTGTCCGCACCCTCGCCTGTGCCCTCAGCCTTGCCGTTCCCTAACCCTAACCCTAGCCCGGAAGGGAAACCCACCGGCAGCCCCACACCTTAGCCTCCGCCGTACCCTCATCCTAATCCATACGCGGACACTGACCCGCGCGTCCGCACGTGCCCCGACCCTAGCACGTGTCCGCACCCTCACCTGTGCCCTCAGCCTTGCCGTTCCCTATCCCTAACCCTAGCCCGGAACGGAAACCCACCGGCAGCCCCACACCTTAGCCTCCGCCGTACCCTCATCCTAATCCGTACGCGGACACTGACCCGCGCATCCACACGTGCCCCGACCCTAGCACGTGTCCGCACCCTCACCTGTGCCCTCAGCCTTGCCGTTCCCTAACCCTAACCCTAGCCCGGAACGGAAACCCACCGGCAGCCCCACACCTTAGCCTCCGCCGTACCCTCATCCTAATCCGTACGCGGACACTGACCCGCGCGTCCGCACGTGCCCCGACCCTAGCACGTGTCCGCACCCTCACCTGTGCCCTCAGCCTTGCCGTTCCCTAACCCTAACCCTAGCCCGGAACGGAAACCCACCGGCAGCCCCACACCTTAGCCTCCGCCGTACCCTCATCCTAATCCATACGCGGACACTGACCCGCGCGTCCGCACGTGCCCCGACCCTAGCACGTGTCCGCACCCTCACCTGTGCCCTCAGCCTTGCCGTTCCCTAACCCTAACCCTAGCCCGGAACGGAAACCCACCGGCAGCCCCACGCCTTAGCCTCCGCCGTACCCTCATCCTAATCCGTACGCAGACACTGACCCGCTCGTCCGCACGTGCCCCGACCCTAGCACGTGTCCGCACCCTCACCTGTGCCCTCAGCCTTGCCGTTCCCTAAACCTAACCCTAGCCCGGAACGGAATCCCACCGGCAGCCCCACACCTTAGCCTCCACCGTACCCTCATCCTAATCCGTACGCGGACACTGACCCGCGTGTCCGCACGTGCCCCGACCCTAGCACGTGTCCGCACCCTCACCTGTGCCCTCAGCCTTGCCGTTCCCTAACCCTAACCCTAGCCCGGAACGGAAACGCACCGGCAGCCCCACACGTTAGCCTCCGCCGTACCCTCATCCTAATCCGTACGCGGACACTGACCCGCGCGTCCGCACGTGCCCCGACCCTAGCACGTGTCCGCACCCTCACCTGTGCCCTCAGCCTTGCCGTTCCCTAACCCTAACCCTAGCCCGGAACGCAAACCCACCGGCAGCCCCACACCTTAGCCTCCGCCGTACCCTCATCCTAATCCGTACGCGGACACTGACCCGCGCGTCCGCACGTGCCCCGACCCTAGCACGTGTCCGCACCCTCACCTGTGCCCTCAGCCTTGCCGTTCCCTAACCCTAACCCTAGCCCGGAAGGGAAACCCACCGGCAGCCCCACACCTTAGCCTCCGCCGTACCCTCATCCTAATCCGTACGCGGACACTGACCCGCGCGTCCGCACGTGCCCGGACCCTAGCACGTGTCCGCACCCTCACCTGTGCCCTCAGGCTTGCCGTTCCCTAACCCTAACCCTAGCCCGGAACGGAAACCCACCGGCAGCCCCACACCTTAGCCTCCGCCGTACCCTCATCCTAGTGCGTACGCGGAGACTGACCCGCGCGTCCGCACGTGCCCCGACCCTAGCACGTGTCCGCACCCTCACCTGTGCCCTCAGCCTTGCCGTTCCCTAACCCTAACCCTAGCCCGGAAGGGAAAACCACCGGCAGCCTCACACCTTAGCCTCCGCAGTACCCTCATCCTAATCTGTACGCGGACACTGACCCGCGCGTCCGCACGTGCCCCGACCCTAGCATGTGTCTGCACCCTCGCCTGTGCCCTCAGCCTTGCCGTTCCCTAACCCTAACCCTAGCCCGGAAGGGAAACCCACTGGCAGCCCCACACCTTAGCCTCCGCCATACCCTCATCCTAATCCGTACGCGGACACTGACCCGCGTGTCCGCACGTGCCCCGACCCTAGAACGTGTCCGCACACTCGCCTGTGCCCTCAGCCTTGCCGTTCCCTAACCCTAACCCTAGCCCGGAACGGAAACCCACCGGCAGCCCCACACCTTAGCCTCCGCCGTACCCTCATCCTAATCCGTACGCGGACACTGACCCGCGCGTCCGCACGTGCCCCGACCCTAGCACGTGTCCGCACCCTCGCCTGTGCCCTCACCCTTTCCGTTCCATAACCCTAACCCTAGCCCGGAAGGGAAACCCACCGGCAGCCCCACACCTTAGCCTCCGCCGTACCCTCATCCTAATCCATACGTGGACACTGACCCGCGCGTCCGCGCGTGCCCCGACCCTAGCACGTGTCCGCACCCTCACCTGTGCCCTCAGCCTTGCCGTTCCCTAACCCTAACCCTAGCCCAGAAGGGAAACACACCGGGAGCCCCACACCTTAGCCTCCACCGTACCATCATCCTAATCCGTACGCGGACACTGACCCGCGCGTCCGCACGTGCCCCGACCCTAGCACGTGTCCGCACCCTCACCTGTGCCCTCAGCCTTGCCGTTCCCTAACCCTAACCCTAGCCCGGAACGGAAACCCACCGGCAGCCCCACACCTTAGCCTCCGCCGTACCCTCATCCTAATCCGTACGCGGACACTGACCCGCGCGTCCGCATGTGCTCCGACCCTAGCACGTGTCCGCACCCTCACCTGTGCCCTCAGCCTTGCCGTTCCCTAACCCTAACCCTAGCCCGGAAGGGAAACCCACCGGCAGCCCCACACCTTAGCCTCCGCCGTACCCTCATCCTAATCCGTACGCGGACACTGACCCGCGCGTCCGCACGTGCCCCGACCCTAGCTCGTGTCCGCACCCTCACCTGTGCCCTCAGCCTTGCCGTTCCCTAACCCTAACCCTAGCCCGGAACGAAAACCCACCGGCAGCCCCACACCTTAGCCTCCGCCGTACGCTCATCCTAATCCGTACGCGGACACTGACCCGCGCGTCCGCACGTGCCCCGACCCTAGCACGTGTCCGCACCCTCACCTGTGCCCTCAGCCTTGCCGTTCCCTAACCCTAACCCTAGCCCGGAACGGAAACCCACCGGCAGCCCCACACCTTAGCCTCCGCCGTACCCTCATCCTAATCCGTACGCGGACACTGACCCGCGCGTCCGCACGTGCCCCGACCCTAGCACGTGTCCGCACCCTCACCTGTGCCCTCAGCCTTGCCGTTCCCTAACCCTAACCCTAGCCCGAAAGGGAAACCCACCGGCAGCCCCACAACTTAGCCTCCGCCGTACCCTCATCCTAATCCGTACGCGGACACTGACCCAAACGTCCGCACGTGCCCGGACCCTAGCTCATGTCCGCACCCTCACCTGTGCCCTCAGCCTTGCCGTTCCCTAACCCTAACCCTAGCCCGGAAGGGAAACCCACTGGCAGCCCCACACCTTAGCCTCCGCCGTACCCTCATCCTAATCCGTACGCGGACACTGACCCGCGCGTCCGCACGTGCCCGGACCCTAGCACGTGTCCGCACCCTGACCTGTGCCCTCAGCCTTGCCGTTCCCTAACCCTAACCCTAGCCCGGAACGGAAACCCACCGGCAGCCCCACACCTTAGCCTCCGCCGTACCCTCATCCAAATCTGTACGCGGACACTGACCCGCGCGTCCGCACGTGCCCCGACCCTAGCATGTGTCTGCACCCTCGCCTGTGCCCTCAGCTTTGCCGTTCCCTAACCCTAACCCTAGCCCGGAAGGGAAACCCACCGGCAGCCCCACACCTTAGCCTCCGCCGTACCCTCATCCTAATCCGTACGCGGACACTGACCCGCGCGTCCACATGTGCTCCGAACCTAGCACGTGTCCGCACCCTCACCTGTGCCCTCAGCCTTGCCGTTCCCTAACCCTAACCCTAGCCCGGAAGGGAAACCCACCGGCAGCCCCACACCTTAGCCTCCGCCGTACCCTCATCCTAATCCGTACGCGGACACTGACCCGCGCGTCCGCACGTGCCCCGACCCTAGCTCGTGTCCGCACCCTCACCTGTGCCCTCAGCCTTGCCGTTCCCTAACCCTAACCCTAGCCCAGAACGGAAACCCACCGGCAGCCCCACACCTTAGCCTCCACCGTACGCTCATCCTAATCCGTACGCGGACACTGACCCGCGCGTCCGCACGTGACCCGACCCTAGCACGTCTCCGCACCCTCACCTGTGCCCTCAGCCTTGCCGTTCCCTAACCCTAACCCTAGCCCGGAACGGAAACCCACCGGCAGCCCCACACCTTAGCCTCCGCCGTACCCTCATCCTAATCCATACGCGGACACTGACCCGCGCGTCCGCACGTGCCCCGACCCTAGCACGTGTCCGCACCCTCACCTGTGCCCTCAGCCTTGCCGTTCCCTAACCCTAACCCTAGCCCGGAACGGAAACCCACCGGCAGCCCCACACCTTAGCTTCCGCCGTACCCTCATCCTAATCCGTACGCGGACACTGACCCGCGCGTCCGCACGTGCCCCGACCCTAGCACGTGTCCGCACCCTCACCTGTGCCCTCAGCCTTGCCGTTCCCTAACCCTAACCCTAGCCCGGAACGGAAACCCACCGGCAGCCCCACACCTTAGCCTCCGCCGTACGCTCATCCTAATCCGTACGCGGACACTGACACGCGCGTCCGCACGTGCCCCGACCCTAGCACGTGTCCGCACCCTCACCTGTGCCCTCAGCCTTGCCGTTCCCTAACGCTAACCCTAGCCCGGAACGGAAACCCACCGGCAGCCCCACACCTTAGCCTCCGCCGTACCCTCATCCTAATCCGTACGCGGACACTGACCCGCGCGTCCGCACGTGCCCCGTCCCTAGCACGTGTCCGCACCCTCACCTGTGCCCTCAGCCTTGCCGTTCCCTAACCCTAACCCTAGCCCGAAAGGGAAAACCACCGGCAGCCCCACACCTTAGCCCCCGCCGTACCCTCATCCTAATCCGTACGCGGACACTGACCCGCGCGTCCGCACATGCCCCGACCCTAGCACGTGTCCGCACCCTCACCTATGCCCTCAGCCTTGCCGTTCCCTAACCCTAACCCTAGCCCGGAACGGAAACCCACCGGCAGCCCCACACCTTAGCCTCCGCCGTACCCTCATCCTAATCCGTACGCGGACACTGACCCGCGCGTCCGCACGTGCCCCGACCCTAGCACGTGTCCGCACCCTCACCTGTGCCCTCAGCCTTGCCGTTCCCTAACCCTAACCCTAGCCCGGAACGGAAACCCACCGGCAGCCCCATACCTTAGCCTCCGCCGTACCCTCATCCTAATCCGTACGCGGACACTGACCCACGCGTCCGCACGTGCCCCGACCCTAGCACGTGTCCGCACCCTCACCTGTGCCCTCAGCCTTGCCGTTCCCTAACCCTAACCCTAGCCCGGAACGCAAACCCACCGGCAGCCCCACACCTTAGCCTCCGCCGTACCCTCATCCTAATCCGTACGCGGACACTGACCCGCGCGTCCGCACGTGCCCCGACCCTAGCACGTGTCCGCACCCTCACCTGTGCCCTCAGCCTTGCCGTTCCCTAACCCTAACCGTAGCCCGGAAGGGAAACCCACCGGCAGCCCCACACCTTAGCCTCCGCCGTGCCCTCATCCTAGTCCGTACGCGGAGACTGACCCGCGCGTCCGCACGTGCCCCGTCCCTAGCACGTGTCCGCACCCTGACCTGTGCCCTCAGCCTTGCCGTTCCCTAACCCTAACCCTAGCCCGGAACGGAAACCCACCGGCAGCCCCACACCTTAGCCTCCGCCGTACCCTCATCCTAATCCGTACGCGGACACTGACACGCACGTCCGCACGTGCCCCGACCCTAGCACGTGTCCGCACCCTCACCTGTGCCCTCAGCCTTGCCGTTCCCTAACCCTAACCCTAGCCCGGAACGGAAACCCATCGGCAGCCCCACACCTTAGCCTCCGCCGTACCCTCATCCTAATCCGTACGCGGACACTGACCCGCGCGTCCGCACGTCCCCCGACCCTAGCACGTGTCCGCACCCTCACCTGTGCCCTCAGGCTTGCCGTTCCCTAACCCTAACCCTAGCCCGGAACGGAAACCCACCAGCAGCCCCACACCTTAGCCTCCGCCGTACCTTCATCCTAATCCGTACGCAGACACTGACCCGCGCGTCCGCACGTGCCCCGACCCTAGCACGTGTCCCCACCCCCACCTGTGCCCTCAGGCTTGCCGTTCCCTAACCCTAACCCTAGCCCGGAACGGAAACCCACCGGCAGCCCCACACCTTAGCCTCCGCCGTACCCTCATCCTAATCCGTACACGGACACTGACCCGCGCGTCCGCACGTGCCCCGACCCTAGCACGTGTCCGCACCCTCACCTGTGCCCTCAGCCTTGCCGTTCCCTAACCCTAACCCTAGCCCGGAATGGAAACCCACCGGCAGACCCACACCTTAGCCTCCGCCGTACCCTCATCCTAATCCGTACGCGGACACTGACCCGCGCGTCCGCCCGTGCCCCGACTCTAGCACGTGTCCGCACCCTCACCTGTGCCCTCAGCCTTGCCGTTCCCTAACCCTAACCCTAGCCCGGAACGGAAACCCACCGGCAGCCCCACACCTTAGCCTCCGCCGTGCCCTCATCCTAATCCGTACGCGGACACTGACCCACGCGTCCGCACGTGCCCCGACCCTAGCACGTGTCCGCACCCTCACCTGTGCCCTCAGCCTTGCCGTTCCCTAACGCTAACCCTAGCCCTGAACGGAAACCCACCGGCAGCCCCACACCTTAGCCTCCGCCGTACCCTCATCCTAATCCGTACGCGGACACTGACCCGTGCGTCCGCACGTGCCCCGACCCTAGCACGTGTCCGCACCCTCACCTGTGCCCTCAGCCTTGCCGTTCCCTAACCCTAACCCTAGCCCGGAACGGAAACCCACCGGCAGCTCCACACCTTAGCCTCCGCCGTAACCTCATCCTAATCCGTACGCGGACACTGACCCGCGCGTCCGCACGTGCCCCAACCCGAGCACGTGTCCGCACCCTCACCTGTGCCCTCAGCCTTACCGTTCCCTAACCCTAACCCTAGCCCGGAACAGAAACCCACCGGCAGCCCCACACCTTAGCCTCCGCCGTTCCCTAATCCTAATCCGTACGCGGACACTGACCCGCGCGTCCGCACGTCCCCCGACCCTAGCACGTGTCCGCAACCTCACCTGTGCCCTCAGCCTTGCCGTTCCCTAACGTTAACCCTAGCCCGGAACGGAAACCCACCGGCAGCCCCACACCTTAGCCTCCGCCGTACCCTCATCCTAATCCGTACGCAGACACTGACCAGCGCGTCCGCACGTGCCCCGACCCTAGCACGTGTCCGCACCCTCACCTGTGCCCTCAGCCTTGCCGTTCCCTAACCCTAACCCTAGCCCGGAACGGAAACCCACCGGCAGCCCCACACCTTAGCCTCCGCCGTACCCTCATCCTAATCCGTACGCGGACACGGACCCGCGCGTCCGTACGTGCCCCGAACCTAGCACGTGTCCGCACCCTCACCTGTGCCCTCAGCCTTGCCGTTCCCTAACCCTAACCCTAGCCCGGAACGGAAACCCACCGGCAGCCCCACACCTTAGCCTCCGCCGTACCCTCATCCTAATCCGTACGAGGACACTGACCCGCGCGTCCTCACGTGCCCCGACCCTAGCATGTGTCCGCACCCTCACCTGTGCCCTCAGCCTTGCCGTTCCCTAACCCTAACCCTAGCCCGGAACGGAAACCCACCGGCAGCCCCACACCTTAGCCTCCGCCGTACCCTCATCCTAATCCGTACGCAAACACTAACCCGCGCGTCCGCACGTGCCCCGACCCTAGCACGTGTCCCCACCCTCACCTGTGCCCTCAGGCTTGCCGTTCCCTAACCCTAACCCTAGCCCGGAACGGAAACCCACCGGCAGCCCCACACCTTAGCCTCCGCCGTACCCTCATCCTAATCCGTATGCGGACACAGACCTGCGCGTCCGCATGTGCCCCGACCCTAGCACGTGTCCGCACCCTCACCTGTGCCCTCAGCCTTGCCGTTCCCTACCCCTAACCCTAGACCGGAACGGAAACCCACCGGCAGCCCCACACCTTAGCCTCCGCCGTACCCTCATCGTAATCCGTACGCGGACACTGACCCGCGCGTCCGCACGTGCCCCAAACCTAGCACGTGTCCGCACCCTCACCTGTGCCCTCAGCCTTGCCGTTCCCTACCCCTAACCCTAGCCCGGAACGGAAACCCACCGGCAGGCCCACACCTTAGCCTCCGCCGTACCCTCATCCTAATCCGTACGCGGACACTGACCCGCGCGTCCGCCCGTGCCCCGACCCTAGCACGTGTCCGCACCCTCACCTGTGGCCTCAGCCTTGCCGTTCCCTAACCCTAACCCTAGCCCGGAAGGGAAACCCACCGGCAGACCCACACCTTAGCCTCCGCCGTACCCTCATCCTAATCCGTACGCGGACACTGACCCGCGCGTCCGCACGTGCCCCGACCCTAGCACGTGTCCGCACCCTCACCTGTGCCCTCAGCCTTGCCGTTCCCTAACCCTAACCCTAGCCCGGAACGGAAACCCACCGGCAGCCCCACACCTTAGCCTCCGCCGTACCCTCATCCTAATCCGTACGCGGACACTGACCCACGCGTCCGCACGTGCCCCGACCCTAGCACGTGTCCGCACCCTCACCTGTGCCCTCAGCCTTGCCGTTCCCTAACCCTAACCCTAGCCCGGAACGGAAACCCACCGGCAGCCCCACACCTTAGCCTCCGCCGTACCCTCATCCTAATCCGCACGCGGACACTGACCCGCGCGTCCGCACGTGCCCCGACCCTAGCACGTGTCCGCACCCTCACCTGTGCCCTCAGCCTTGCCGTTCCCTAACCCTAACCCTAGCCCGGAACGGAAACCCACCGGCAGCCCCACACCTTAGCTTCCGCCGTACCCTCATCCTAATCCGTACGCGGACACTGACCCGCGCGTCCGCACCTGCCCCGACCCTAGCACGTGTCCGCACCCTCACCTGTGCCCTCAGCCTTGCCGTTCCCTAACCCTAACCCTAGCCCGGAACGGAAACCCACCGGCAGCCCCACACCTTAGCCTCCGCCGTACCCTCATCCTAATCCGTACGCGGACACTGACATGCGCGTCCTCACGTGCCCCGACCCTAGCACGTGTCCGCACCCTCACCTGTGCCCTCAGCCTTGCCGTTCCCTAACCCTAACCCTAGCCCGGAAGGGAAACCCACCGGCAGCCCCACACCTTAGCCTCCGCCGTACCCTCATCCTAATCCGTACGCGGACACTGACACGCGCGTCCGCACGTGCCCCGACCCTAGCACGTGTCCGCACCCTCACCTGTGCCCTCAGCCTTGCCGTTCCCTAACCCTAACCCTAGCCCGGAACGGAAACCCACCGGCAGCCCCACACCTTAGCCTCCGCCGTACCCTCATCCTAATCCGTACGCGGACACTGACCCGCGCGTCCGCACGTGCCCCGACCCAAGCACGTGTCCGCACCCTCACCTGTGCCCTCAGCCTTGCCGTTCCCTAACCCTAACCCTAGCCCGGAAGGGAAACCCACCGGCAGCCCCACACCTTAGCCTCCGCCGTACCCTCATCCTAATCCGTACGCGGACACTGACCCGCGCGTCCGCACGTGCCCCGATCCTAGCACGTGTCCGCACCCTCACCTGTGCCCTCAGCCTTGCCGTTCCCTAACCCTAACCCTAGCCCGGAACGGAAACCCACCGGCAGCCCCACACCTTAGCCTCCGCCGTACCCTCATCCTAATCCGTACGCGGACACTGACCCACGCGTCCGCACGTGCCCCGACCCGAGCACGTGTCCGCACCCTCACCTGTGCCCTCAGCCTTGCCGTTCCCTAACCCTAACCCTAGCCCGAACGGAAACCCACGGGCAGCCCCACACCTTAGCCTCCGCCGTACCCTCATCCTAATCCGTACGCGGACACTGACCCGCGCGTCCGCACGTGCCCCGACCCTAGCACGTCTCCGCACCCTCACCTGTGCCCTCAGCCTTGCCGTTCCCTACCCCTAACCCTAGCCCGGAACGGAAACCCACCGGCAGCCCCACACCTTAGCCTCCGCCGTACCCTCATCCTAATCCGTACGCGGACACTGACCCGCGTGTCCGCACGTGCCCCGACCCTAGCACGTGTCCGCACCCTCACCTGTGCCCTCAGCCTTGCCGTTCCCTAACCCTAACCCTAGCCCGGAACGGAAACCCACCGGCAGCCCCACACCTTAGCCTCCGCCGTAACCTCATCCTAATCCATACGCGGACACTGACCCGCGCCTCCACACGAGCCCCGACCCTAGCACGTGTCCGCACCCTCACCTGTGCCCTCAGCCTTGCCGTTCCCTAACCCTAACCCTAGCCCGGAACGGAAACCCACCGGCAGCCCCACACCTTAGCCTCCGCCGTACCCTCATCCTAATCCGTACGCAGACACTGACCCGCGCGTCCGCACGTGCCCCGACCCTAGCACGTGTCCGCACCCTCGCCTGTGCCCTCAGCCTTACCGTTCCCTAACCCTAACCCTAGCCTGGAACGGAAACCCACCGGCAGCCCCACACCTTAGCCTCCGCCGTACCCTCATCCTAATCCGTGCGCGGACACTGACTCGCGCGTCCGCACGTGCAACGACACTAGCACGTGTCCACACTCACGCCTGTGCCCTCAGCCTTGCCGCTCCCTAACCCTAACTCTAGCCCGGAACGGAAACCCACCGGCAGCCCCACACCTTAGCCTCCGCCGTACCCTCATCCTAATCTGTACGCGGACTCTGACCCGCGCGTCCGCACGTGCCCCGACCCTAGCACGTGTCCGCACCCTCGCCTGTGCCCTCAGCCTTGCCGTTCCCTAACCCTAACCCTAGCCCGGAAGGGAAACCCACCGGCAGCCCCACACCTTAGCCTCCGCCATACCCTCATCCTAATCCGTACGCGGACACTGACCCGCGTATCCGCACGTGCCCCGACCCTAGAACGTGTCCGCACCCTCGCCTGTGCCCTCAGCCTTGCCGTTCCCTAACCCTAACCCTAGCCCGGAACGGAAACCCACCGGCAGCCCCACACCTTAGCCTCCGCCGTACCCTCATCCTAATCCGTACGCGGACACTGACCTGCGCGTCCGCACGTGCCCCGACCCTAGCACTTGTCCGCACCCTCGCCTGTGCCCTCAGCCTTTCCGTTCCCTAACCCTAACCCTAGCCCGGAAGGGAAACCCACCGGCAGCCCCACACCTTAGCCTCCGCCGTACCCTCATCCTAATCCGTACGCGGACACTGACCCGCGCGTCCACATGTGCTCCGAACCTAGCACGTGTCCGCACCCTCACCTGTGCCCTCAGCCTTGCCGTTCCCTAACCCTAACCCTAGCCCGGAAGGGAAACCCACCGGCAGCCCCACACCTTAGCCTCCGCCGTACCCTCATCCTAATCCGTACGCGGACACTGACCCGCGCGTCCGCACGTGCCCCGACCCTAGCTCGTGTCCGCACCCTCACCTGTGCCCTCAGCCTTGCCGTTCCCTAACCCTAACCCTAGCCCAGAACGGAAACCCACCGGCAGCCCCACACCTTAGCCTCCACCGTACGCTCATCCTAATCCGTACGCGGACACTGACCCGCGCGTCCGCACGTGACCCGACCCTAGCACGTCTCCGCACCCTCACCTGTGCCCTCAGCCTTGCCGTTCCCTAACCCTAACCCTAGCCCGGAACGGAAACCCACCGGCAGCCCCACACCTTAGCCTCCGCCGTACCCTCATCCTAATCCGTACGCGGACACTGACCCGCGCGTCCGCACGTGCCCCGACCCTAGCACGTGTCCGCACCCTCACCTGTGCCCTCAGCCTTGCCGTTCCCTAACCCTAACCCTAGCCCGGAACGGAAACCCACCGGCAGCCCCACACCTTAGCTTCCGCCGTACCCTCATCCTAATCCGTACGCGGACACTGACCCGCGCGTCCGCACGTGCCCCGACCCTAGCACGTGTCCGCACCCTCACCTGTGCCCTCAGCCTTGCCGTTCCCTAACCCTAACCCTAGCCCGGAACGGAAACCCACCGGCAGCCCCACACCTTAGCCTCCGCCGTACGCTCATCCTAATCCGTACGCGGACACTGACACGCGCGTCCGCACGTGCCCCGACCCTAGCACGTGTCCGCACCCTCACCTGTGCCCTCAGCCTTGCCGTTCCCTAACCCTAACCCTAGCCCGGAACGGAAACCCACCGGCAGCCCCACACCTTAGCCTCCGCCGTACCCTCATCCTAATCCGTACGCGGACACTGACCCGCGCGTCCGCACGTGCCCCGTCCCTAGCACGTGTCCGCACCCTCACCTGTGCCCTCAGCCTTGCCGTTCCCTAACCCTAACCCTAGCCCGAAAGGGAAAACCACCGGCAGCCCCACACCTTAGCCCCCGCCGTACCCTCATCCTAATCCGTACGCGGACACTGACCCGCGCGTCCGCACATGCCCCGACCCTAGCACGTGTCCGCACCCTCACCTATGCCCTCAGCCTTGCCGTTCCCTAACCCTAACCCTAGCCCGGAACGGAAACCCACCGGCAGCCCCACACCTTAGCCTCCGCCGTACCCTCATCCTAATCCGTACGCGGACACTGACCCGCGCGTCCGCACGTGCCCCGACCCTAGCACGTGTCCGCACCCTCACCTGTGCCCTCAGCCTTGCCGTTCCCTAACCCTAACCCTAGCCCGGAACGGAAACCCACCGGCAGCCCCATACCTTAGCCTCCGCCGTACCCTCATCCTAATCCGTACGCGGACACTGACCCACGCGTCCGCACGTGCCCCGACCCTAGCACGTGTCCGCACCCTCACCTGTGCCCTCAGCCTTGCCGTTCCCTAACCCTAACCCTAGCCCGGAACGCAAACCCACCGGCAGCCCCACACCTTAGCCTCCGCCGTACCCTCATCCTAATCCGTACGCGGACACTGACCCGCGCGTCCGCACGTGCCCCGACCCTAGCACGTGTCCGCACCCTCACCTGTGCCCTCAGCCTTGCCGTTCCCTAACCCTAACCGTAGCCCGGAAGGGAAACCCACCGGCAGCCCCACACCTTAGCCTCCGCCGTGCCCTCATCCTAGTCCGTACGCGGAGACTGACCCGCGCGTCCGCACGTGCCCCGTCCCTAGCACGTGTCCGCACCCTGACCTGTGCCCTCAGCCTTGCCGTTCCCTAACCCTAACCCTAGCCCGGAACGGAAACCCACCGGCAGCCCCACACCTTAGCCTCCGCCGTACCCTCATCCTAATCCGTACGCGGACACTGACACGCACGTCCGCACGTGCCCCGACTCTAGCACGTGTCCGCACCCTCACCTGTGCCCTCAGCCTTGCCGTTCCCTAACCCTAACCCTAGCCCGGAACGGAAACCCATCGGCAGCCCCACACCTTAGCCTCCGCCGTACCCTCATCCTAATCCGTACGCGGACACTGACCCGCGCGTCCGCACGTGCCCCGACCCTAGCACGTGTCCGCACCCTCACCTGTGCCCTCAGGCTTGCCGTTCCCTAACCCTAACCCTAGCCCGGAACGGAAACCCACCAGCAGCCCCACACCTTAGCCTCCGCCGTACCTTCATCCTAATCCGTACGCAGACACTGACCCGCGCGTCCGCACGTGCCCCGACCCTAGCACGTGTCCCCACCCCCACCTGTGCCCTCAGGCTTGCCGTTCCCTAACCCTAACCCTAGCCCGGAACGGAAACCCACCGGCAGCCCCACACCTTAGCCTCCGCCGTACCCTCATCCTAATCCGTACACGGACACTGACCCGCGCGTCCGCACGTGCCCCGACCCTAGCACGTGTCCGCACCCTCACCTGTGCCCTCAGCCTTGCCGTTCCCTAACGTTAACCCTAGCCCGGAACGGAAACCCACCGGCAGCCCCACACCTTAGCCTCCGCCGTACCCTCATCCTAATCCGTACGCAGACACTGACCAGCGCGTCCGCACGTGCCCCGACCCTAGCACTTGTCCGCACCCTCGCCTGTGCCCTCAGCCTTTCCGTTCCCTAACCCTAACCCTAGCCCGGAAGGGAAACCCACCGGCAGCCCCACACCTTAGCCTCCGCCGTACCCTCATCCTAATCCGTACGCGGACACTGACCCGCGCGTCCACATGTGCTCCGAACCTAGCACGTGTCCGCACCCTCACCTGTGCCCTCAGCCTTGCCGTTCCCTAACCCTAACCCTAGCCCGGAAGGGAAACCCACCGGCAGCCCCACACCTTAGCCTCCGCCGTACCCTCATCCTAATCCGTACGCGGACACTGACCCGCGCGTCCGCACGTGCCCCGACCCTAGCTCGTGTCCGCACCCTCACCTGTGCCCTCAGCCTTGCCGTTCCCTAACCCTAACCCTAGCCCAGAACGGAAACCCACCGGCAGCCCCACACCTTAGCCTCCACCGTACGCTCATCCTAATCCGTACGCGGACACTGACCCGCGCGTCCGCACGTGACCCGACCCTAGCACGTCTCCGCACCCTCACCTGTGCCCTCAGCCTTGCCGTTCCCTAACCCTAACCCTAGCCCGGAACGGAAACCCACCGGCAGCCCCACACCTTAGCCTCCGCCGTACCCTCATCCTAATCCGTACGCGGACACTGACCCGCGCGTCCGCACGTGCCCCGACCCTAGCACGTGTCCGCACCCTCACCTGTGCCCTCAGCCTTGCCGTTCCCTAACCCTAACCCTAGCCCGGAACGGAAACCCACCGGCAGCCCCACACCTTAGCTTCCGCCGTACCCTCATCCTAATCCGTACGCGGACACTGACCCGCGCGTCCGCACGTGCCCCGACCCTAGCACGTGTCCGCACCCTCACCTGTGCCCTCAGCCTTGCCGTTCCCTAACCCTAACCCTAGCCCGGAACGGAAACCCACCGGCAGCCCCACACCTTAGCCTCCGCCGTACGCTCATCCTAATCCGTACGCGGACACTGACACGCGCGTCCGCACGTGCCCCGACCCTAGCACGTGTCCGCACCCTCACCTGTGCCCTCAGCCTTGCCGTTCCCTAACCCTAACCCTAGCCCGGAACGGAAACCCACCGGCAGCCCCACACCTTAGCCTCCGCCGTACCCTCATCCTAATCCGTACGCGGACACTGACCCGCGCGTCCGCACGTGCCCCGTCCCTAGCACGTGTCCGCACCCTCACCTGTGCCCTCAGCCTTGCCGTTCCCTAACCCTAACCCTAGCCCGAAAGGGAAAACCACCGGCAGCCCCACACCTTAGCCCCCGCCGTACCCTCATCCTAATCCGTACGCGGACACTGACCCGCGCGTCCGCACATGCCCCGACCCTAGCACGTGTCCGCACCCTCACCTATGCCCTCAGCCTTGCCGTTCCCTAACCCTAACCCTAGCCCGGAACGGAAACCCACCGGCAGCCCCACACCTTAGCCTCCGCCGTACCCTCATCCTAATCCGTACGCGGACACTGACCCGCGCGTCCGCACGTGCCCCGACCCTAGCACGTGTCCGCACCCTCACCTGTGCCCTCAGCCTTGCCGTTCCCTAACCCTAACCCTAGCCCGGAACGGAAACCCACCGGCAGCCCCATACCTTAGCCTCCGCCGTACCCTCATCCTAATCCGTACGCGGACACTGACCCACGCGTCCGCACGTGCCCCGACCCTAGCACGTGTCCGCACCCTCACCTGTGCCCTCAGCCTTGCCGTTCCCTAACCCTAACCCTAGCCCGGAACGCAAACCCACCGGCAGCCCCACACCTTAGCCTCCGCCGTACCCTCATCCTAATCCGTACGCGGACACTGACCCGCGCGTCCGCACGTGCCCCGACCCTAGCACGTGTCCGCACCCTCACCTGTGCCCTCAGCCTTGCCGTTCCCTAACCCTAACCGTAGCCCGGAAGGGAAACCCACCGGCAGCCCCACACCTTAGCCTCCGCCGTGCCCTCATCCTAGTCCGTACGCGGAGACTGACCCGCGCGTCCGCACGTGCCCCGTCCCTAGCACGTGTCCGCACCCTGACCTGTGCCCTCAGCCTTGCCGTTCCCTAACCCTAACCCTAGCCCGGAACGGAAACCCACCGGCAGCCCCACACCTTAGCCTCCGCCGTACCCTCATCCTAATCCGTACGCGGACACTGACACGCACGTCCGCACGTGCCCCGACTCTAGCACGTGTCCGCACCCTCACCTGTGCCCTCAGCCTTGCCGTTCCCTAACCCTAACCCTAGCCCGGAACGGAAACCCATCGGCAGCCCCACACCTTAGCCTCCGCCGTACCCTCATCCTAATCCGTACGCGGACACTGACCCGCGCGTCCGCACGTGCCCCGACCCTAGCACGTGTCCGCACCCTCACCTGTGCCCTCAGGCTTGCCGTTCCCTAACCCTAACCCTAGCCCGGAACGGAAACCCACCAGCAGCCCCACACCTTAGCCTCCGCCGTACCTTCATCCTAATCCGTACGCAGACACTGACCCGCGCGTCCGCACGTGCCCCGACCCTAGCACGTGTCCCCACCCCCACCTGTGCCCTCAGGCTTGCCGTTCCCTAACCCTAACCCTAGCCCGGAACGGAAACCCACCGGCAGCCCCACACCTTAGCCTCCGCCGTACCCTCATCCTAATCCGTACACGGACACTGACCCGCGCGTCCGCACGTGCCCCGACCCTAGCACGTGTCCGCACCCTCACCTGTGCCCTCAGCCTTGCCGTTCCCTAACGTTAACCCTAGCCCGGAACGGAAACCCACCGGCAGCCCCACACCTTAGCCTCCGCCGTACCCTCATCCTAATCCGTACGCAGACACTGACCAGCGCGTCCGCACGTGCCCCGACCCTAGCACGTGTCCGCACCCTCACCTGTGCCCTCAGCCTTGCCGTTCCCTAACCCTAACCCTAGCCCGGAACGGAAACCCACCGGCAGCCCCACACCTTAGCCTCCGCCGTACCCTCATCCTAATCCGTACGCGGACACGGACCCGCGCGTCCGTACGTGCCCCGAACCTAGCACGTGTCCGCACCCTCACCTGTGCCCTCAGCCTTGCCGTTCCCTAACCCTAACCCTAGCCCGGAACGGAAACCCACCGGCAGCCCCACACCTTAGCCTCCGCCGTACCCTCATCCTAATCCGTACGAGGACACTGACCCGCGCGTCCTCACGTGCCCCGACCCTAGCATGTGTCCGCACCCTCACCTGTGCCCTCAGCCTTGCCGTTCCCTAACCCTAACCCTAGCCCGGAACGGAAACCCACCGGCAGCCCCACACCTTAGCCTCCGCCGTACCCTCATCCTAATCCGTACGCAAACACTAACCCGCGCGTCCGCACGTGCCCCGACCCTAGCACGTGTCCCCACCCTCACCTGTGCCCTCAGGCTTGCCGTTCCCTAACCCTAACCCTAGCCCGGAACGGAAACCCACCGGCAGCCCCACACCTTAGCCTCCGCCGTACCCTCATCCTAATCCGTATGCGGACACAGACCTGCGCGTCCGCATGTGCCCCGACCCTAGCACGTGTCCGCACCCTCACCTGTGCCCTCAGCCTTGCCGTTCCCTACCCCTAACCCTAGACCGGAACGGAAACCCACCGGCAGCCCCACACCTTAGCCTCCGCCGTACCCTCATCGTAATCCGTACGCGGACACTGACCCGCGCGTCCGCACGTGCCCCAAACCTAGCACGTGTCCGCACCCTCACCTGTGCCCTCAGCCTTGCCGTTCCCTACCCCTAACCCTAGCCCGGAACGGAAACCCACCGGCAGGCCCACACCTTAGCCTCCGCCGTACCCTCATCCTAATCCGTACGCGGACACTGACCCGCGCGTCCGCCCGTGCCCCGACCCTAGCACGTGTCCGCACCCTCACCTGTGGCCTCAGCCTTGCCGTTCCCTAACCCTAACCCTAGCCCGGAAGGGAAACCCACCGGCAGACCCACACCTTAGCCTCCGCCGTACCCTCATCCTAATCCGTACGCGGACACTGACCCGCGCGTCCGCACGTGCCCCGACCCTAGCACGTGTCCGCACCCTCACCTGTGCCCTCAGCCTTGCCGTTCCCTAACCCTAACCCTAGCCCGGAACGGAAACCCACCGGCAGCCCCACACTTTAGCCTCCGCCGTACGCTCATCCTAATCCGTACGTGGACACTGACCCGCGCGTCCGCACGTGCCCCGACCCTAGCACGTGTCCGCCCCCTCACCTGTGCCCTCAGCCTTGCCGTTCCCTAACCCTAACCCTAGCCCGGAACGGAAACCCACCGGCAGCCCCACACCTTAGCCTCCGCCGTACCCTCATCCTAATCCGTACGCGGACACTGACCCGCGCGTCCGCACATGCCCCGACCCTAGCACGTGTCCGCACCCTCACCTGTGCCCTCAGCCTTGCCGTTCCCTAACCCTAACCCTAGCCCGGAACGGAAACCCACCGGCAGCCCCACACCTTAGCCTCCGCCGTACCCTCATCCTAATCCGTACGCGGACACTGACCCACGCGTCCGCACGTGCCCCGACCCTAGCACGTGTCCGCACCCTCACCTGTGCCCTCAGCCTTGCCGTTCCCTAACCCTAACCCTAGCCCGGAACGGAAACCCACCGGCAGCCCCACACCTTAGCCTCCGCCGTACCCTCATCCTAATCCGCACGCGGACACTGACCCGCGCGTCCGCACGTGCCCCGACCCTAGCACGTGTCCGCACCCTCACCTGTGCCCTCAGCCTTGCCGTTCCCTAACCCTAACCCTAGCCCGGAACGGAAACCCACCGGCAGCCCCACACCTTAGCTTCCGCCGTACCCTCATCCTAATCCGTACGCGGACACTGACCCGCGCGTCCGCACCTGCCCCGACCCTAGCACGTGTCCGCACCCTCACCTGTGCCCTCAGCCTTGCCGTTCCCTAACCCTAACCCTAGCCCGGAACGGAAACCCACCGGCAGCCCCACACCTTAGCCTCCGCCGTACCCTCATCCTAATCCGTACGCGGACACTGACACGCGCGTCCTCACGTGCCCCGACCCTAGCACGTGTCCGCACCCTCACCTGTGCCCTCAGCCTTGCCGTTCCCTAACCCTAACCCTAGCCCGGAAGGGAAACCCACCGGCAGCCCCACACCTTAGCCTCCGCCGTACCCTCATCCTAATCCGTACGCGGACACTGACACGCGCGTCCGCACGTGCCCCGACCCTAGCACGTGTCCGCACCCTCACCTGTGCCCTCAGCCTTGCCGTTCCCTAACCCTAACCCTAGCCCGGAACGGAAACCCACCGGCAGCCCCACACCTTAGCCTCCGCCGTACCCTCATCCTAATCCGTACGCGGACACTGACCCGCGCGTCCGCACGTGCCCCGACCCAAGCACGTGTCCGCACCCTCACCTGTGCCCTCAGCCTTGCCGTTCCCTAACCCTAACCCTAGCCCGGAAGGGAAACCCACCGGCAGCCCCACACCTTAGCCTCCGCCGTACCCTCATCCTAATCCGTACGCGGACACTGACCCGCGCGTCCGCACGTGCCCCGATCCTAGCACGTGTCCGCACCCTCACCTGTGCCCTCAGCCTTGCCGTTCCCTAACCCTAACCCTAGCCCGGAACGGAAACCCACCGGAAGCCCCACACCTTAGCCTCCGCCGTACCCTCATCCTAATCCGTACGCGGACACTGACCCGCGCGTCCGCACGTGCCCCGACCCTAGCACGTGTCCGCACCCTCACCTGTGCCCTCAGCCTTGCCGTTCCCTAACCCTAACCCTAGCCCGGAACGGAAACCCACCGGCAGCCCCACACCTTAGCCTCCGCCGTACCCTCATCCTAATCCGTACGCGGACACTGACCCACGCGTCCGCACGTGCCCCGACCCGAGCACGTGTCCGCACCCTCACCTGTGCCCTCAGCCTTGCCGTTCCCTAACCCTAACCCTAGCCCGAACGGAAACCCACGGGCAGCCCCACACCTTAGCCTCCGCCGTACCCTCATCCTAATCCGTACGCGGACACTGACCCGCGCGTCCGCACGTGCCCCGACCCTAGCACGTCTCCGCACCCTCACCTGTGCCCTCAGCCTTGCCGTTCCCTACCCCTAACCCTAGCCCGGAACGGAAACCCACCGGCAGCCCCACACCTTAGCCTCCGCCGTACCCTCATCCTAATCCGTACGCGGACACTGACCCGCGTGTCCGCACGTGCCCCGACCCTAGCACGTGTCCGCACCCTCACCTGTGCCCTCAGCCTTGCCGTTCCCTAACCCTAACCCTAGCCCGGAACGGAAACCCACCGGCAGCCCCACACCTTAGCCTCCGCCGTAACCTCATCCTAATCCATACGCGGACACTGACCCGCGCCTCCACACGAGCCCCGACCCTAGCACGTGTCCGCACCCTCACCTGTGCCCTCAGCCTTGCCGTTCCCTAACCCTAACCCTAGCCCGGAACGGAAACCCACCGGCAGCCCCACACCTTAGCCTCCGCCGTACCCTCATCCTAATCCGTACGCAGACACTGACCCGCGCGTCCGCACGTGCCCCGACCCTAGCACGTGTCCGCACCCTCGCCTGTGCCCTCAGCCTTACCGTTCCCTAACCCTAACCCTAGCCTGGAACGGAAACCCACCGGCAGCCCCACACCTTAGCCTCCGCCGTACCCTCATCCTAATCCGTGCGCGGACACTGACTCGCGCGTCCGCACGTGCAACGACACTAGCACGTGTCCACACTCACGCCTGTGCCCTCAGCCTTGCCGCTCCCTAACCCTAACTCTAGCCCGGAACGGAAACCCACCGGCAGCCCCACACCTTAGCCTCCGCCGTACCCTCATCCTAATCTGTACGCGGACTCTGACCCGCGCGTCCGCACGTGCCCCGACCCTAGCACGTGTCCGCACCCTCGCCTGTGCCCTCAGCCTTGCCGTTCCCTAACCCTAACCCTAGCCCGGAAGGGAAACCCACCGGCAGCCCCACACCTTAGCCTCCGCCATACCCTCATCCTAATCCGTACGCGGACACTGACCCGCGTATCCGCACGTGCCCCGACCCTAGAACGTGTCCGCACCCTCGCCTGTGCCCTCAGCCTTGCCGTTCCCTAACCCTAACCCTAGCCCGGAACGGAAACCCACCGGCAGCCCCACACCTTAGCCTCCGCCGTACCCTCATCCTAATCCGTACGCGGACACTGACCTGCGCGTCCGCACGTGCCCCGACCCTAGCACGTGTCCGCACCCTCGCCTGTGCCCTCAGCCTTTCCGTTCCCTAACCCTAACCCTAGCCTGGAAGGGAAACCCACCGGCAGCCCCACACCTTAGCCTCCGCCGTACCCTCATCCTAATCCGTACGTGGACACTGACCCGCGCGTCCGCGCGTGCCCCGACCCTAGCACGTGTCCGCACCCTCACCTGTGCCCTCAGCCTTGCCGTTCCCTAACCCTAACCCTAGCCCGGAAGGGAAACACACCGGGAGCCCCACACCTTAGCCTCCACCGTACCTTCATCCTAATCCGTACGCGGACACTGACCCGCGCGTCCGCACGTGCCCCGACCCTAGCACGTGTCCGCACCCTCACCTGTGCCCTCAGCCTTGCCGTTCCCTAAACCTAACCCTAGCCCGGAAGGGAAACCCACCGGCAGCCCCACACCTTAGCCTCCGCCGTACCCTCATCCTAATCCGTACGCGGACACTGACCCGCGCGTCCGCATGTGCTCTGACCCTAGCACGTGTCTGCACCCTCACCTGTGCCCTCAGCCTTGCCGTTCCCTAACCCTAACCCTAGCCCGGAAGGGAAACCCACCGGCAGCCCCACACCTTAGCCTCCGCCGTACGCTCATCCTAATCCATACGCGGACACTGACCCGCGCGTCCGCACGTGCCCCGACCCTAGCACGTGTCCGCACCCTCACCTGTGCCCTCAGCCTTGCCGTTCCCTAACCCTAACCCTAGCCCGGAACGGAAACCCACCGGCAGCCCCACACCTTAGCCTCCGCCGTACCCTCATCCTAATCCGTACGCGGACACTGACCCGCGCGTCCGCACGTGCCCCGACCCTAGCACGTGTCCGCACCCTCACCTGTGCCATCAGCCTTGCCGTTCCCTAACCCTAACCCTAGCCCGAAAGGGAAACCCACCGGCAGCCCCACACCTTAGTCCCCGCCGTACCCTCATCCTAATCCGTACGCGGACACTGACCCGCGCGTCCGCACGTGCCCCGACCCTAGCACGTGTCCGCACCCTCACCTGTGCCCTCAGCCTTGCCGTTCCCTAACCCTAACCCTAGCCCGAAAGGGAAACCCACCGGCAGCCCCACACCTTAGCCCCCGCCGTACCCTCATCCTAATCCGTACGTGGACACTGACCCGCGCGTCCGCACGTGCCCCGACCCTAGCATGTGTCCGCACCCTCACCTGTGCCCTCAGCCTTGCCGTTCCCTAACCCTAACCCTAGCCCGGAACGGAAACCCACCGGCAGCCGCACACATTAGCCTCCGCCGTACCCTCATCCTAATCCGTACGCGGACACTGACCCGCGCGTCTGCACGTGCCCCGACTCTAGCACGTGTCCGCACCCTCACCTGTGCCCTCAGCCTTGCCGTTCCCTAACCCTAACCCTAGCCCGGAACGGAAACCCACCGGCAGCCCCACACCTTAGCCTCCACCGTACTCTCATCCTAATCCGTACGCGAACACTGTCCCGCGCGTCCGCACGAGCCCCGACCCTAGCACGTGTCCGCACCCTCACCTGTGCCCTCAGCCTTGCCGTTCCCTAACCCTAACCCTAGCCCGGAACGGAAACCCACCGGCAGCCCCACACCTTAGCCTCCGCCGTACCCTCATCCTAATCCGTACGCGGACACTGACCCGCGCGTCCGCACGTGCCCCGACCCTAGCACGTGTCCGCACCCTCACCTGTGCCCTCAGCCTTGCCGTTCCCTAACCCTAACCCTAGCCCGGAACGGAAACCCACCGGCAGCCCCACACCTTAGCCTCCGCCGTACCCTCATCCTAATCCGTACGCGGACACTGACCCGCGCGTCCGCACGTGCCCCGACCCTAGCACGTGTCCGCACCCTCACCTGTGCCCTCAGCCTTGCCGTTCCCTAACCCTAACCCTAGCCCGGAAGGGAAACCCACCGGCAGCCCCACACCTTAGCCTCCGCCGTACCCTCATCCTAATCCATACGCGGACACTGACCCGCGCGTCCGCACGTGCCCCGAACCTAGCACGTGTCCGCACTCTCACCTGTGCCCTCAGCCTTGCCGTTCCCTAACCCTAACCATAGCCCGGAACGGAAACCCACCGGCAGCCCCACACCTTAGCCTCCGCCGTACCCTCATCCTAATCCGTACGCGGACACTGACCCGCGCGTCCGCACGTGCCCCGACCCTAGCACATGTCCGCACCCTCACCTGTGCCCTCAGCCTTGCCGTTCCCTAACCCTAACCCTAGCCCGGAATGGAAACCCACCGGCAGCCCCACACCTTAGCCTCCGCCGTACCCTCATCCTAATCCGTACGCGGACACTGACCCGCGCGTCCGCACGTGCCCCGACCCTAGCACGTGTCCCCACCCTCACCTGTGCCCTCAGCCTTGCCGTTCCCTAACCCTAACCCTAGCCCGGAAGGGAAACCCACCGGCAGCCCCACACCTTAGCCTCCGCCGTACGCTCATCCTAATCCATACGCGGACACTGACCCGCGCGTCCGCACGTGCCCCGACCCTAGCACGTGTCCGCACCCTCACCTGTGCCCTCAGCCTTGCCGTTCCCTAACCCTAACCCTAGCCCGGAACGGAAACCCACCGGCAGCCCCACACCTTAGCCTCCGCCGTACCCTCATCCTAATCCGTTCGCGGACACTGACCCGCGCGTCCGCACGTGCCCCGACCCTAGCACGTGTCCGCACCCTCACCTGTGCCCTCAGCCTTGCCGTTCCCTAACCCTAACCCTAGCCCGAAAGGGAAACCCACCGGCAGCCCCACACCTTAGTCCCCGCCGTACCCTCATCCTAATCCGTACGCGGACACTGACCCGCGCGTCCGCACGTGCCCCGACCCTAGCACGTGTCCGCACCCTCACCTGTGCCCTCAGCCTTGCCGTTCCCTAACCCTAACCCTAGCCCGAAAGGGAAACCCACCGGCAGCCCCACACCTTAGCCCCCGCCGTACCCTCATCCTAATCCGTACGTGGACACTGACCCGCGCGTCCGCACGTGCCCCGACCCTAGCATGTGTCCGCACCCTCACCTGTGCCCTCAGCCTTGCCGTTCCCTAACCCTAACCCTAGCCCGGAACGGAAACCCACCGGCAGCCCCACACCTTAGCCTCCGCCGTACCCTCATCCTAATCTGTACGCGGACTCTGACCCGCGCGTCCGCACGTGCCCCGACCCTAGCACGTGTCCGCACCCTCGCCTGTGCCCTCAGCCTTGCCGTTCCCTAACCCTAACCCTAGCCCGGAAGGGAAACCCACCGGCAGCCCCACACCTTAGCCTCCGCCATACCCTCATCCTAATCCATACGCGGACACTGACCCGCGTGTCCGCACGTGCCCCGACCCTAGAACGTGTCCGCACCCTCGCCTGTGCCCTCAGCCTTGCCGTTCCCTAACCCTAACCCTAGCCCGGAACGGAAACCCACCGGCAGCCCCACACCTTAGCCTCCGCCGTACCCTCATCCTAATCCGTACGCGGACACTGACCTGCGCGTCCGCACGTGCCCCGACCCTAGCACGTGTCCGCACCCTCGCCTGTGCCCTCAGCCTTTCCGTTCCCTAACCCTAACCCTAGCCCGGAACGGAAACCCACCGGCAGCCCCACACCTTAGCCTCCGCCGTACCCTCATCCTAATCCGTACGTGGACACTGACCCGCGCGTCCGCGCGTGCCCCGACCCTAGCACGTGTCCGCACCCTCACCTGTGCCCTCAGCCTTGCCGTTCCCTAACCCTAACCCTAGCCCGGAAGGGAAACACACCGGGAGCCCCACAACTTAGCCTCCACCGTACCCTCATCCTAATCCGTACGCGGACACTGACCCGCGCGTCCGCACGTGCCCCGACCCTAGCACGTGTCCGCACCCTCACCTGTGCCCTCAGCCTTGCCGTTCCCTAACCCTAACCCTAGCCCGGAACGGAAACCCACCGGCAGCCCCACACCTTAGCCTCCGCCGTACCCTCATCCTAATCCGTACGCGGACACTGACCCGCGCGTCCGCATGTGCTCCGACCCTAGCACGTGTCCGCACCCTCACCTGTGCCCTCAGCCTTGCCGTTCCCTAACCCTAACCCTAGCCCGGAAGGGAAACCCACCGGCAGCCCCACACCTTAGCCTCCGCCGTACGCTCATCCTAATCCATACGCGGACACTGACCTGCGCGTCCGCACGTGCCCCGACCCTAGCACGTGTCCGCACCCTCACCTGTGCCCTCAGGCTTGCCGTTCCCTAACCCTAACCCTAGCCCGGAACGGAAACCCACCGGCAGCCCCACACCTTAGCCTCCGCCGTAACCTCATCCTAATCCGTACGCGGACACTGACCCGCGCGTCCGCACGTGCCCCGACCCTAGCACGTGTCCGCACCCTCACCTGTGCCCTCAGCCTTGCCGTTCCCTAACCCTAACCCTAGCCCGAAAGGGAAACCCACCGGCAGCCCCACACCTTAGTCCCCGCCGTACCCTCATCCTAATCCATACGTGGACACTGACCCGCGCGTCCGCACGTGCCCCGACCCTAGCACGTGTCCGCACCCTCACCTGTGCCCTCAGCCTTGCCGTTCCCTAACCCTAACCCTAGCCCGAAAGGGAAACCCACCGGCAGCCCCACACCTTAGCCCCCGCCGTACCCTCATCCTAATCCGTACGTGGACACTGACCCGCGCGTCCGCACGTGCCCCGACCCTAGCATGTGTCCGCACCCTCACCTGTGCCCTCAGCCTTGCCGTTCCCTAACCCTAACCCTAGCCCGGAACGGAAACCCACCGGCAGCCGCACACATTAGCCTCCGCCGTACCCTCATCCTAATCCGTACGCGGACACTGACCCGCGCGTCTGCACGTGCCCCGACTCTAGCACGTGTCCGCACCCTCACCTGTGCCCTCAGCCTTGCCGTTCCCTAACCCTAACCCTAGCCTGGAACGGAAACCCACCGGCAGCCCCACACCTTAGCCTCCACCGTACCCTCATCCTAATCCGTACGCGAACACTGTCCCGTGCGTCCGCACGAGCCCCGACCCTAGCACGTGTCCGCACCCTCACCTGTGCCCTCAGCCTTGCCGTTCCCTAACCCTAACCCTAGCCCGGAACGGAAACCCACCGGCAGCCCCACACCTTAGCCTCCGCCGTACCCTCATCCTAATCCGTACGCGGACACTGACCCGCGCGTCCGCACGTGCCCCGACCCTAGCACGTGTCCGCACCCTCACCTGTGCCCTCAGCCTTGCTGTTCCCTAACCCTAACCCTAGCCCGGAACGGAAACCCACCGGCAGCCCCACACCTTAGCCTCCGCCGTACCCTCATCCTAATCCGTACGCGGACACTGACCCGCGCGTCCGCACGTGCCCCGACCCTAGCACGTGTCCGCACCCTCACCTGTGCCCTCAGCCTTGCCGTTCCCTAACCCTAACCCTAGCCCGGAAGGGAAACCCACCAGCAGCCCCACACCTTAGCCTACGCCGTACCCTCATCCTAATCCATACGCGGACACTGACCCGCGCGTCCGCACGTGCCCCGACCCTAGCACGTGTCCGCACCCTCACCTGTGCCCTCAGCCTTGCCGTTCCCTAACCCTAACCCTAGCCCGGAACGGAAACCCACCGGCAGCCCCACACCTTAGCCTCCGCCGTACCCTCATCCTAATCCGTACGCGGACACTGACCCGCGCGTCCGCACGTGCCCCGACCCTAGCACATGTCCGCACCCTCACCTGTGCCCTCAGCCTTGCCGTTCCCTAACCCTAACCCTAGCCCGGAAGGGAAACCCACCGGCAGCCCCACACCTTAGCCTCCGCCGTACGCTCATCCTAATCCATACGCAGACACTGACCCGCGCGTCCGCACGTGCCCCGACCCTAGCACGTGTCCGCACCCTCACCTGTGCCCTCAGCCTTGCCGTTCCCTAACCCTAACCCTAGCCCGGAACGGAAACCCACCGGCAGCCCCACACCTTAGCCTCCGCCGTACCCTCATCCTAATCCGTACGCGGACACTGACCCGCGCGTCCGCACGTGCCCCGACCCTAGCACGTGTCCGCACCCTCACCTGTGGCCTCAGCCTTGCCGTTCCCTAACCCTAACCCTAGCCCGAAAGGGAAACCCACCGGCAGCCCCACACCTTAGTCCCCGCCGTACCCTCATCCTAATCCGTACCCGGACACTGACCCGCGCGTCCGGACGTGCCCCGACCCTAGCACGTGTCCGCACCCTCACCTGTGCCCTCAGCCTTGCCGTTCCCTAACCCTAACCCTAGCCCGAAAGGGAAACCCACCGGCAGCCCCACACCTTAGCCCCCGCCGTACCCTCATCCTAATCCGTACGTGGACACTGACCCGCGCGTCCGCACGTGCCCCGACCCTAGCATGTGTCCGCACCCTCACCTGTGCCCTCAGCCTTGCCGTTCCCTAACCCTAACCCTAGCTCGGAACGGAAACCCACCGGCAGCCGCACACATTAGCCTCCGCCGTACCCTCATCCTAATCCGTACGCGGACACTGACCCGCGCGTCTGCACGTGCCCCGACTCTAGCACGTGTCCGCACCCTCACCTGTGCCCTCAGCCTTGCTGTTCCCTAACCCTAACCCTAGCCCGGAACGGAAACCCACCGGCAGCCCCACACCTTAGCCTCCACCGTACTCTCATCCTAATCCGTACGCGAACACTGTCCCGCGCGTCCGCACGAGCCCCGACCCTAGCACGTGTCCGCACCCTCACCTGTGCCCTCAGCCTTGCCGTTCCCTAACCCTAACCCTAGCCCGGAACGGAAACCCACCGGCAGCCCCACACCTTAGCCTCCGCCGTACCCTCATCCTAATCCGTACGCGGACACTGACCCGCGCGTCCGCACGTGCCCCGACCCTAGCACGTGTCCGCACCCTCACCTGTGCCCTCAGCCTTGCCGTTCCCTAACCCTAACCCTAGCCCGGAACGGAAACCCACCGGCAGCCCCACACCTTAGCCTCCGCCGTACCCTCATCCTAATCCGTACGCGGACACTGACCCGCGCGTCCGCACGTGCCCCGACCCTAGCACGTGTCCGCACCCTCACCTGTGCCCTCAGCCTTGCCGTTCCCTAACCCTAACCCTAGCCCGGAAGGGAAACCCACCGGCAGCCCCACACCTTAGCCTACGCCGTACCCTCATCCTAATCCATACGCGGACACTGACCCGCGCGTCCGCACGTGCCCCGACCCTAGCACGTGTCCGCACCCTCACCTGTGCCCTCAGCCTTGCCGTTCCCTAACCCTAACCCTAGCCCGGAACGGAAACCCACCGGCAGCCCCACACCTTAGCCTCCGCCGTACCCTCATCCTAATCCGTACGCGGACACTGACCCGCGCGTCCGCACGTGCCCCGACCCTAGCACATGTCCGCACCCTCACCTGTGCCCTCAGCCTTGCCGTTCCCTAACCCTAACCCTAGCCCGGAACGGAAACCCACCGGCAGCCCCACACCTTAGCCTCCGCCGTACCCTCATCCTAATCCGTACGCGGACACTGACACGCGCATACACACGTGCCCCGACCCTAGCACGTGTCCGCACCCTCACCTGTGCCCTCAGACTTGCCGTTCCCTAACCCTAACCCTAGCCCGGAACGGAAACCCACCGGCAGGCCCACACCTTAGCCTCCGCCGTACCCTCATCCTAGTCCGTACGCGGACACTGACCCGCGCGTCCGCACGTGCCCCGACCCTAGCACGTGTCCGCACCGTCACCTGTGCCCTCAGCCTTGCCGTTCCCTAACCCTAACCCTAGCCCAGAACGGAAACCCACCGGCAGCCCCACACCTTAGCCTCCGCCATACCCTCATCCTAATCCGTACGCGGACACTGACCCACGCGTCCGCACGTGCCCCGACCCGAGCACGTGTCCGCACCCTCACCTGTGCCCTCAGCCTTGCCGTTCCCTAACCCTAACCCTAGCCCGAACGGAAACCCACGGGCAGCCCCACACCTTAGCCTCCGCCGTACCCTCATCCTAATCCGTACGCGGACACTGACCCGCGCGTCCGCACGTGCCCCAACCCTAGCACGTCTCCGCACCCTCACCTGTGCCCTCAGCCTTGCCGTTCCATACCCCTAACCCTAGCCCGGAACGGAAACCCACCGGCAGCCCCACACCTTAGCCTCCGCCGTACCCTCATCATAATCCGTACGCGGACACTGACCCGCGCGTCCGCACGTGCCCCGACCCTAGCACGTGTCCGCACCCTCACCTGTGCCCTCAGCCTTGCCGTTCCCTAACCCTAACCCTAGCCCGGAACGGAAACCCACCGGCAGCCCCACACCTTAGCCTCCGCCGTAACCTCATCCTAATCCGTACGCGGACACTGACCCGCGCCTCCGCACGAGCCCCGACCCTAGCACGTGTCCGCACCCTCACCTGTGCCCTCAGCCTTGCCGTTCCCTAACCCTAACCCTAGCCCGGAACGGAAACCCACCGGCAGCCCCACACCTTACCCTCCGCCGTACCCTCATCCTAATCCGTACGCGGACACTGACCCGCGCGTCCGCACGTGCCCCGACCCTAGCACATGTCCGCACCCTCACCTGTGCCCTCAGCCTTGCCGTTCCCTAACCCTAACCCTAGCCCGGAACGGAAACCCACCGGCAGCCCCACACCTTAGCCTCCGCCGTACCCTCATCCTAATCCGTACGCGGACACTGACACGCGCATACACACGTGCCCCGACCCTAGCACGTGTCCGCACCCTCACCTGTGTCCTCAGCCTTGCCGTTCCCTAACCCTAACCCTAGCCCGGAACGGAAACCCACCGGCAGCCCCACACCTTAGCCTCCGCCGTACCCTCATCCTAATCCGTACGCGGACACTGACCCGCGCGTCCGCACGTGCCCCGACCCTAGCACGTGTCCGCAACCTCACCTGTGCCTTCAGCCTTGCCGTTCCCTAACCCTAACCCTAGCCCAGAATGGAAACCCACCGGCAGCCCCACACCTTAGCCTCCGCCGTACCCTCATCCTAATCCGTACGCGGACACTGACCCACGCGTCCGCACGTGCCCCTACCCGAGCACGTGTCCGTACCCTCACCTGTGCCCTCAGCCTTGCCGTTCCCTAACCCTAACCCTAGCCCGAACGGCAACCCACGGGCAGCCCCACAGCTTAGCCTCCGCCGTACCCTCATCCTAATCCGTACGCGGACACTGACTCGCGCGTCCGCACGTGCCCCGACCCTAGCACGTCTCCGCACCCTCACCTGTGCCCTCAGCCTTGCCGTTCCCTACCCCTAACCCTAGCCCGGAACGGAAACCCACCGGCAGCCCCACACCTTAGCCTCCGCCGTACCCTCATCCTAATCCGTACGCGGACACTGACCCGCGCGTACGCACGTGCCCCGAACCTAGCACGTGTCCGCACCCTCACCTGTGCCCTCAGCCTTGCCGTTCCCTAACCCTAACCCTAGCCCGGAACGGAAACCCACCGGCAGCCCCACACCTTAGCCTCCGCCGTAAACTCATCCTAATCCGTACGCGGACACTGACCCGCGCCTCCGCACGAGCCCCGACCCTAGCACGTGTCCGCACCCTCACCTGTGCCCTCACCCTTGCCGTTCCCTAACCCTAACCCTAGCCCGGAACGGAAACCCACCGGCAGCCCCACACCTTAGCCTCCGCCGTACCCTCATCCTAATCCATACGCAGACACTGACCCGCGCGTCCGCACGTGCCCCGACACTAGCACGTGTCCGCACCCTCGCCTGTGCCCTCAGACTTACCGTTCCCTAACCCTAACCCTAGCCTGGAACGGAAACCCACCAGCAGCCCCACACCTTAGCCTCCGCCGTACCCTCATCCTAATCCGTGCGCGGACACTGACTCGCGCGTCCGCACGTGCCACGACACTAGCACGTGTCCACACTCTCGCCTGTGCCCTCAGCCTTGCCGTTCCCTAACCCTAACTCTAGCCCGGAACGGAAACCCACCGCCAGCCCCACACCTTAGCCTCCGCCGTACCCTCATCCTAATCTGTACGCGGACACTGACCCGCGCGTCCGCACGTGCCCCGACCCTAGCACGTGTCCGCACCCTCGCCTGTGCCCTCAGCCTTGCCGTTCCCTAACCCTAACCCTAGCCCGGAAGGGAAACCCACCGGCAGCCCCACACCTTAGCCTCCGCCATACCCTCATCCTAATCCGTACGCGGACACTGACCCACGTTTCCGCACGTGCCCCGACCCTAGAACGTGTCCGCACCCTCGCCTGTGCCCTCAGCCTTGCCGTTCCCTAACCCTAACCCTAGCCCGGAACGGAAACCCACCGGCAGCCCCACACCTTAGCCTCCGCCGTACCCTCATCCTAATCCGTACACGGACACTGACCCGCGCGTCCGCACGTGCCCCGACCCTAGCACGTGTCCGCACCCTCACCTGTGCCCTCAGCCTTGCCGTTCCCTACCCCTAACCCTAGCCCGGAATGGAAACCCACCGGCAGACCCACACCTTAGCCTCCGCCGTACCCTCATCCTAATCCGTACGCGGACACTGACCCGCGCGTCCGCCCGTGCCCTGACTCTAGCACGTGTCCGCACCCTCACCTGTGCCCTCAGCCTTGCCGTTCCCTAACCCTAACCCTAGCCCGGAACGGAAACCCACCGGCAGCCCCACACCTTAGCCTCCGCCGTACCCTCATCCTAATCCGTACGCGGACACTGACCCGCGCGTCCGCACGTGCCCCGACCCTAGCACGTGTCCGCACCCTCACCTGTGCCCTCAGCCTTTCCATTCCCTAACCCTAACCCTAGCCCGGAACGGAAACCCACCGGCAGCCCCAAACCTTAGCCTCCGCCGTACCCTCATCCTAATCCGTACGCGGACACTGACCCGCGCGTCCGCACGTGCCCCGACCCTAGCACGTGTCCGCACCCTCACCTGTGCCCTCAGCCTTGCCGTTCCCTAACCCTAACCCTAGCCCGGAAGGGAAACCCACCGGCAGCCCCACACCTTAGCCTCCGCCGTACCCTCATCCTAATCTGTACGCGGACATTGACCCGCGCGTCCGCACGTGCCCCGAACCTATCACGTGTCCGCACCCTCACCTGTGCCCTCAGCCTTTCCGTTCCCTAACCCTAACCCTAGCCCGGAACGGACACCCACCGGCAGCCCCACAACTTAGCCTCCGCCATACCCTCATCCTAATCCGTACGCGGACACTGACCCGCGCGTCCGCACGTGCCCCGACCCTAGCACGTGTCCGCACCCTCACCTGTGCCCTCAGCCTTGCCGTTCCCTAACGCTAACCCTAGCCCTGAACGGAAACCCACCGGCAGCCCCACACCTTAGCCTCCGCCGTACCCTCATCCTAATCCGTACGCGGACACTGACCCATGCGTCCGCACGTGCCCCGACCCTAGCACGTGTCCGCTCCCTCACCTGTGCCCTCAGCCTTGCCGTTCCCTAACCCTAACCCTAGCCCGGAACGGAAACCCACCGGCAGCTCCACACCTTAGCCTCCGCCGTAACCTCATCCTAATCCGTACGCGGACACTGACCCGCGCGTCCGCACGTGCCCCGACCCTAGCACGTGTCCGCACCCTCACCTGTGCTCTCAGCCTTACCGTTCCCTAACCCTAACCCTAGCCCGGAACAGAAACCCACCGGCAGCCCCACACCTTAGCCTCCGCCGTTCCCTAATCCTAATCCGTACGCGGACACTGACCCGCTCGTCCGCACGTGCCCCGACCCTAGCACGTGTCCGCAACCTCACCTGTGCCCTCAGCCTTGCCGTTCCCTAACGTTAACCCTAGCCCGGAACGGAAACCCACCGGCAGCCCCACACCTTAGCCTCCGCCGTACCCTCATCCTAATCCGTACGCGGACACTGACCAGCGCGTCCGCACGTGCCCCGACCCTAGCACGTGTCCGCACCCTCACCTGTGCCCTCAGCCTTGCCGTTCCCTAACCCTAACCCTAGCCCGGAACGGAAACCCACCGGCAGCCCCACACCTTAGCCTCCGCCGTACCCTCATCCTAATCCGTACGCGGACACGGACCCGCGCGTCCGTACGTGCCCCGACCCTAGCACGTGTCCGCACCCTCAACTGTGCCCTCAGCCTTGCCGTTCCCTAACGCTAACCCTAGCCCGGAACGGAAACCCACCGGCAGCCCCACACCTTAGCCTCCGCCGTACCCTCATCCTAATCCGTACGCGGACACTGACCCGCGCGTCCTCACGTGCCCCGACCCTAGCATGTGTCCGCACCCTCACCTGTGCCCTCAGCCTTGCCGTTCCCTAACCCTAACCCTAACCCGGAACGGAAACCCACCGGCAGCCCCACACCTTAGCCTCCGCCGTACCCTCATCCTAATCCGTACGCAGACACTGACCCGCGCGTCCGCACGTGCCCCGACCCTAGCACGTGTCCCCACCCTCACCTGTGCCCTCAGGCTTGCCGTTCCCTAACCCTAACCCTAGCCCGGAACGGAAACCCACCGGCAGCCCCACACCTTAGCCTCCGCCGTACCCTCATCCTAATCCGTATGCGGACACAGACCTGCGCGTCCGCATGTGCACCGACCCTAGCACGTGTCCGCACCCTCACCTGTGCCCTCAGCCTTGCCGTTCCCTACCCCTAACCCTAGACCGGAACGGAAACCCACCGGCAGCCCCACACCTTAGCCTCCGCCGTACCCTCATCGTAATCCGTACGCGGACACTGACCCGCGCGTCCGCACGTGCCCCAAACCTAGCACGTGTCTGCACCCTCACCTGTGCCCTCAGCCTTGCCGTTCCCTACCCCTAACCCTAGCCCGGAACGGAAACCCACCGGCAGACCCACACCTTAGCCTCCGCCGTACCCTCATCCTAATCTGTACGCGGACACTGACCCGCGCGTCCGCCCGTGCCCCGACCCTAGCACGTGTCCGCACCCTCACCTGTGGCCTCAGCCTTGCCGTTCCCTAACCCTAACCCTAGCCCGGAAGGGAAACCCACCGGCGGACCCACACCTTAGCCTCCGCCGTACCCTCATCCTAATCCGTACGCGGACACTGACCCGCGCGTCCGCACGTGCCCCGACCCTAGCACGTGTCCGCACCCTCACCTGTGCCCTCAGCCTTGCCGTTCCCTAACCCTAACCCTAGCCCAGAACGGAAACCCACCGGCAGCCCCACACTTTAGCCTCCGCCGTACGCTCATCCTAATCCGTACGCGGACACTGACACGCGCGTCCGCACGTGCCCCGACCCTAGCACGTGTCCGCCCCCTCACCTGTGCCCTCAGCCTTGCCGTTCCCTAACCCTAACCCTAGCCCGGAACAGAAACCCACCGGCAGCCCCACACCTTAGCCTCCGCCGTACCCTCATCCTAATCCGTACGCGGACACTGACCCGCGCGTCCGCACGTGCCCCGACCCTAGCACGTGTCCGCACCCTCACCTGTGCCCTCAGCCTTGCCGTTCACTAACCCTAACCCTAGCCCGGAACGGAAACCCACCGGCAGCCCCACACCTTAGCCTCCGCCGTACCCTCATCCTAATCCGTACGCGGACACTGACCCACGCGTCCGCACGTGCCCCGACCCTAGCACGTGTCCGCACCCTCACCTGTGCCCTCAGCCTTGCCGTTCCCTAACCCTAACCCTAGCCCGGAACGGAAACCCACCGGCAGCCCCACAACTTAGCCTCCGCCGTACCCTCATCCTAATCTGCACGCGGACACTGACCAGCGCGTCCGCACGTGCCCAGACCCTAGCACGTGTCCGCACCCTCACCTGTGCCCTCAGCCTTGCCGTTCCCTAACCCTAACCCTAGCCCGGAACGGAAAACCACCGGCAGCCCCACACCTTAGCCTCCGCCGTACCCTCATCCTAATCCGTACGCGGACACTGACACGCGCGTCCTCACGTGCCCCGACCCTAGCACGTGTCCGCACCCTCACCTGTGCCCTCAGCCTTGCCGTTCCCTAACCCTAACCCTAGCCCGGAATGGAAACCCACCGGCAGCCCCACACCTTAGCCTCCGCCGTACCCTCATCCTAATCCGTACGCGGACACTGACCCGCGCGTCCGCACGTGCCCCGACCCTCGCACGTGTCCGCACCCTCACCTGTGCCCTCAGCCTTGCCGTTCCCTAACCCTAACCCTAGCCCGGAACGGAAACCCACCGGCAGCCCCACACCTTAGCCTCCGCCGTACCCTCATCCTAATCCGTACGCGGACACTGACCCGCGCGTCCGCACGTGCCCCGACCCAAGCACGTGTCCGCACCCTCACCTGTGCCCTCAGCCTTGCCGTTCCCTAACCCTAACCCTAGCCCGGAAGGGAAACCCACCGGCAGCCCCACACCTTAGCCTCCGCCGTACCCTCATCCTAATCCGTACGCGGACACTGACCCGCGCGTCCGCACGTGCCCCGATCCTAGCACGTGTCCGCACCCTCACCTGTGCCCTCAGCCTTGCCGTTCCCTAACCCTAACCCTAGCCCGGAACGGAAACCCACCGGAAGCCCCACACCTTAGCCTCCGCCGTACCCTCATCCTAATCCGTACGCGGACACTGACCCGCGCGTCCGCACGTGCCCCGACCCTAGCACGTGTCCGCACCCTCACCTGTGCCCTCAGCCTTGCCGTTCCCTAACCCTAACCCTAGCCCAGAACGGAAACCCACCGGCAGCCCCACACCTTAGCCTCCGCCGTACCCTCATCCTAATCCGTACGCGGACACTGACCCGCGCGTCCGCACGTGCCCCGACCTGAGCACGTGTCCGCACCCTCACCTGTGCCCTCAGCCTTGCCGTTCCCTAACCCTAACCCTAGCCCGAACGGAAACCCACGGGCAGCCCCACACCTTAGCCTCTGCCGTACCCTCATCCTAATCCGTACGCGGACACTGACCCGCGCGTCCGCACGTGCCCCGACCCTAGCACGTCTCCGCACCCTCACCTGTGCCCTCAGCCTTGCCGTTCCCTAAGCCTAACCCTAGCCCGGAACGGAAACCCACCGGCAGCCCCACACCTTAGCCTCCGCCGTACCCTCATCCTAATCCGTACGCGGACACTGACCCGCGCGTCCGCACGTGCCCCGACCCTAGCACGTGTCCGCACCCTCACCTGTGCCCTCAGCCTTGCCGTTCCCTAACCCTAACCCTAGCCCGGAACGGAAACCCACCGGCAGCCCCACACCTTAGCCTCCGCCGTAACCTCATCCTAATTCGTACGCGGACACTGACCCGCGCCTCCGCACGAGCCCCGACCCTAGCACGTGTCCGCACCCTCACCTGTGCCCTCAGCCTTGCCGTTCCCTAACCCTAACCCTAGCCCGGAACGGAAACCCACCGGCAGCCCCACACCTTAGCCTCCGCCGTACCCTCATCCTAATCCGTACGCAGACACTGACCCGCGCGTCCGCACGTGCCCCGACCCTAGCACGTGTCCGCACCCTCGCCTGTGCCCTCAGCCTTACTGTTCCCTAAACCTAACCCTAGCCTGGAACGGAAACCCACCGGCAGCCCCACACCTTAGCCTCCGCCGTACGCTCATCCTAATCCATACGCGGACACTGACCCGCGCGTCCGCACGTGCCACGACACTAGCACGTGTCCGCACCCTCACCTGTGCCCTCAGCCTTGCCGTTCCCTAACCCTAACCCTAGCCCGGAACGGAAACCCACCGGCAGCCCCACACCTTAGCCTCCGCCGTACCCTCATCCTAATCCGTACGCGGACACTGACCCGCGCGTCCGCACGTGCCCCGACCCTAGCACGTGTCCGCACCCTCACCTGTGCCCTCAGCCTTGCCGTTCCCTAACCCTAACCCTAGCCCGAAAGGGAAACCCACCGGCAGCCCCACACCTTAGTCCCCGCCGTACCCTCATCCTAATCCGTACGCGGACACTGACCCGCGCGTCCGCACGTGCCCCGACCCTAGCACGTGTCCGCACCCTCACCTGTGCCCTCAGCCTTGCCGTTCCCTAACCCTAACCCTAGCCCGAAAGGGAAACCCACCGGCAGCCCCACACCTTAGCCCCCGCCGTACCCTCATCCTAATCCGTACATGGACACTGACCCGCGCGTCTGCACGTGCCCCGACTCTAGCACGTGTCCGCACCCTCACCTGTGCCCTCAGCCTTGCCGTTCCCTAACCCTAACCCTAGCCCGGAACGGAAACCCACCGGAAGCCCCACACCTTAGCCTCCGCCGTACCCTCATCCTAATCCGTACGCGAACACTGTCCCGCGCGTCCGCACGAGCCCCGACCCTAGCACGTGTCTGCACCCTCACCTGTGCCCTCAGCCTTGCCGTTCCCTAACCCTAACCCTAGCCCGGAACGGAAACCCACCGGCAGCCCCACACCTTAGCCTCCGCCGTACCCTCATCCTAATCCGTACGCGGACACTGACCCGCGCGTCCGCACGTGCCCCGACCCGAGCACGTGTCCGCACCCTCACCTGTGCCCTCAGCCTTGCCGTTCCCTAACCCTAACCCTAGCCCGAACGGAAACCCACGGGCAGCCCCACACCTTAGCCTCCGCCGTACCCTCATCCTAATCCGTACGCGGACACTGACCCGCGCGTCCGCACGTGCCCCGACCCTAGCACGTCTCCGCACCCTCACCTGTGCCCTCAGCCTTGCCGTTCCCTACCCCTAACCCTAGCCCGGAACGGAAACCCACCGGCAGTTCCACACCTTAGCCTCCGCCGTACCCTCATCCTAATCCGTACGCGGACACTGACCCGCGCGTCCGCACGTGCCCCGACCCTAGCACGTGTCCGCACCCTCACCTGTGCCCTCAGCCTTGCCGTTCCCTAACCCTAACCCTAGCCCGGAACGGAAACCCACCGGCAGCCCCACACCTTAGCCTCCGCCGTAACCTCATCCTAATCTGTACGCGGACACTGACCCGCGCCTCCGCACGAGCCCCGACCCTAGCACGTGTCCGCACCCTCACCTGTGCCCTCAGCCTTGCCGTTCCCTAACCCGAACCCTAGCCCGGAACGGAAACCCACCGGCAGCCCCACACCTTAGCCTCCGCCGTACCCTCATCCTAATCCGTACGCAGACACTGACCCGCGCGTCCGCACGTGCCCCGACCCTAGCACGTATCCGCACCCTCGCCTGTGCCCTCAGCCTTACCGTTCCCTAACCCTAACCCTAGCCTGGAACGGAAACCCACCGGCAGCCCCACACCTTAGCCTCCGCCGTACCCTCATCCTAATCCGTGCGCGGACACTGACTCGCGCGTCCGCACGTGCCACGACACTAGCACGTGTCCACACTCTCGCCTGTGCCCTCAGCCATGCCGCTCCCTAACCCTAACTCTAGCCCGGAACGGAAACCCACCGGCAGCCCCACACCTTAGCCTCCACCGTACCCTCATCCTAATCTGTACGCGGACTCTGACCCGCGCGTCCGCACGTGCCCCGACCCTAGCACGTGTCCGCACCCTCGCCTGTGCCCTCAGCCTTGCCGTTCCCTAACCCTAACCCTAGCCCGGAAGGGAAACCCACCGGCAGCCCCACACCTTAGCCTCCGCCATACCCTCATCCTAATCCGTACGCGGACACTGACCCGCGTGTCCGCACGTGCCCCGAACCTAGAACGTGTCCGCACACTCGCCTGTGCCCTCAGCCTTGCCGTTCCCTAACCCTAACCCTAGCCCGGAACGGAAACCCACCGGCAGCCCCACACCTTAGCCTCCGCCGTACCCTCATCCTAATCCGTACGCGGACACTGACCTGCGCGTCCGCACGTGCCCCGACACTAGCACGTGTCCGCACCCTCGCCTGTGCCCTCAGCCTTTCCGTTCCCTAACCCTAACCCTAGCCCGGAAGGGAAACCCACCGGCAGCCCCACACCTTAGCCTCCGCCGTACCCTCATCCTAATCCGTACGTGGACACTGACCCGCGCGTCCGCGCGTGCCCCGACCCTAGCACGTGTCCGCACCCTCACCTGTGCCCTCAGCCTTGCCGTTCCCTAACCCTAACCCTAGCCCGGAAGGGAAACACACCGGGAGCCCCACACCTTAGCCTCCACCGTACCCTCATCCTAATCCGTACGCGGACACTGACCCGCGCGTCCGCACGTGCCCCGACCCTAGCACGTGTCCGCACCCTCACCTGTGCCCTCAGCCTTGCCGTTCCCTAACCCTAACCCTAGCCTGGAAGGGAAACCCACCGGCAGCCCCACAC